>NW_020954619.1:44098442-44256308 GCF_900497805.2 Vombatus ursinus | reverse complement strand
AAGAAGAAGAAGAAGAAGAAGAAGAAGAAGAAGAAGAAGAAGAAGAAAAAGAAGAAGAAGAAGAAGAAAAAGAAGAAGAAGAAGGCTTGATCAATTTCTCCTACTCATTTCAAGTCCTACGTTTGAAAGTAAGGTCTTCTTCAGATGAGTGACTGTAGTAAATCAGTCCCCACATGCAAGACTTATATGTCCAAGTGTGATTTATTAAGATTAAGGTGGTAATGTAGTAGCAACAAGGATGGATAGTTAGCTTTCCTTCTTCATACTGGAAAAGCTCTTTATATGATGAGTGTTAGGTATCATCCCTTGCTTTTAGTGGATTTCAAGATCATGATTGGTGGGGAAGCTAGTTGCTATCTCTTACTTCCACTCACAGATCTAGACTCTGGAAATTTTGAACATTGTAATTGGTTGAAAGGGCACAGGAGAGGAACAGGGAGGTGAAGTGAAAATGTATTCCATCCTATGGCTGATTTGGGAACTGTTCTTCCAGAGATAAGATATTATACTTTATGGCCTTAATCAGATTTCTGAGACATTCTACCCCACATTGTTAAACATGAGGGCATACAACAATCAATGGAGCAAAATTTTGTTTGTGGCCCAAATTTTTGATTTAACTCAATTCTCCATGGTAGTCTCCAAATTCTAAAGCATGTTATACACACAATAGGCAGGTTTTAGGGCTCTTTGTTCAGTACTCCATTTAGTACTATGTTGTTAGGTGTCATACATCTATGATATGGGCTCGCAAACAGTTGCCTAGGATAAAAGTAGGCTCTAGGGGCAGATAGGTAGCACAGTGGATAGATCACTGGCCCTGGAGTCAGGAAGACCTGAGTTTAAATCCAGCCTCAGACACTTACTAGTTATGTGACTCTGGGCAAGTCACTTAACCCTAATTGCCCCCAAAGGATAAAAAAAAAAAGAAAGAGAATAGGCCCTAACACAGAACCAGATTGTGAAGGCCCTTCAATGCCAGTCAGAGGACTTTGAGCTGTATCTTTTAGGCAATAGGGAGCCACTGAAGTTTTTGTAACAGGAGAGATTTTGTGAGACCTTTACATTAGGAAGTTCTGGCTTCATCACATTCTCTGCTATGTTAGTGTCACCCAGACCCTAAATGATAACTTGCTGCTGTCCAGAAAAATTTGCAGGATTTGATTCTTTCACCAAACCTTCCAAAAACAGATTATTAGAGTCATCCTGTTCTAGTTTTAAGATGTGCTGATTCCCACTGCAGCATCCTGGCAAGGATTACCATGGAATATTTAGAAGCTCAGACAGATTTCCCTGGAACTATTCCTTGTTGTGAGTTTGTATGGCTTGATACCCTTAGATTTTTGTTTTTATCTGAACCCATATGGCCAAGCTGAAACTCCAGATGAGACTGGCAAGGGTTCTTTCTTCCCTGTTCATCTGCATCGCCTATGGGTGCAGGGAGATTTTTGGTTTCTGCTGCCAGGCCCACATGTTTATGCTTTCCTAAAATAAGACTCAGTAGATACTTATAGACATACAGTCAGTCTTCTGACCGTGGATAAATAATCTGGTGGTCTTCTGAGTTTTCCTGGGCTGTCAACCCACAAGGACTCTCTGTGCTAGAGTCTACTGTGTATTCAAGTGATCTGAACAAACTTCTCTGAAAACAGAGCTTAATTTTGGAAATGTGTTGCCTTTATCTGTCAGTCACATCAGCTTTCTAGTGAACATTAGATCATAAGATTTAGAGATCAAATGAATATTAGAAATCATCTAGGGGCAGCTAGGTGGCACAGTGGATAGAGCACTGGCCCTGAAGTCAGGAGGACCTGAGTTCTAATATGGCCTCAGACTAAACACTTAATACTTACTGTGTGACCCTGAGCAAGTCACTTAATCCCAATTGCCCAAAAAAGAAAAAAAAATCATCTAAACAGTCCACCACTTCCTTAAATAAAAGATGAAGAAGCCCAGAAATAATAGTGACTTGAATAAGCTTACATGGATGAGCAGAGGCAGAGGCAGAGACAGACATAACAAAGAAGAAATTTGAACCATGTTTCAGTGACTGAAGAACCATATTATCGAAAGACTGATCTGTTGAGAAGGTGCACACAGATCAACTCATGCTATAAAGTGGAATAGAGGGAAATTTATACATGCCTTGTAACACATTAAGTTTGAACTTAGTGATTATAACTACTGTTGGAGTCCCCACTGCCACACATGCAAACACACACTCTTAGAAAATATCTAAGGATTCCACAAAGAGTCCAGCTAAAGTTATTTTTTCCCCTTATGACTAAACTCCCAAAAGGACAACTGCTTCATATTTCTTGAGTAAACATATGTTATACAGAACACATATTAGTGGGATTGTCCATAAATCAAAATAATAAAAACCAGATGTCCCAATTACCCACAAGTTACTGGTCTTACAGATTCAGGTGATGGCATCTAAAAGATAATTGTTCGGAAGTTTATAGTGTCTAGAATATAGAACACAGATGAGAAAATTTGAGTGGTGGAAGAGAACTAGAAGAAGAACTAGAACTGACACAAAATTCACTTTTATTTTACAAATAATAAAAGAAAAAAAAACTTAGACCTACAGACAGACATATAACTTTTATTTATACATTGTTGTTCTTTCCATTTACATAGTTGTGGTTATTGAGTATATTGTTTTCCTGATTGTGCTTACTTCACTTCGGTTAAGTTTCTTTTATGTCTAGTATTTGTATTTCTACATGTAATTTCTTTCTTTTCTTAATAGCATTTTCCCCAATTACATGTAAAGATAGTTTCCGATATTCATTTTTGTAAAATTTTGAGTCAAAATTATTCTCCCTCCACTTCCCTCCCCCTCCCCAAGACAGCAAGTAATGTGCTATAGGTTAGACATGTACAATCATACATGTAATTTCTTACAGTCCAGTAATATTCCATTACATTCACACACCAGTTTCAAAGGATCACAGATCGAGAGCTTGAAAGGACCTCATAGGTCATAGAGTAGGTTTTGTTTTTTCCCCAATTAGAGGCTCTCTTATTTTACTAAGACCCAGGGAGAGTAAGTAACTTGCCCAAGGTCATGGTGTTGTATATGCCAAAAGGTGATCTAGAATTTGGGGTTCTGATTCCAGAGCTGGTACTTTTTACCACACTTTTTCAGTCATTCCCCAATCAGTGGGCTTCTATTTTATGTCCAGTTTTTTACTATTAAAAAAAAAGTGGTACTATATATTATTTACATATAATATATATATAATGTAATATATGTATATATGAATAAGGAAACTGTCTTAGGCTTCCTTAGGAAGTTAAGTCCAGCAGCGGTATCTCAGTTTCAAAGATTACATAGATTTTTGACATCTGAATCACCCTGTTGACACATGTCAAATTTTCTGCAAAACTTACCCCCACTCAGCCCAATCTTTTTCGTGAATTTTCCTTTTGCCACATCTTTCTCATCTTGAGATATACAACTTGAGTTATACAACTGACTTTTTCAATATCAGTTAAGGACTTACCATCTATCTTTGTTAAATTTATCTTAAAGTATCTAATTCCTTCCAGTAATAAAATAATAAACCCCCTTCAACAAGATCTAAGATGAGCTCACTTTGAAGCAAGTTCCACACCATGGTTAGTTAGGTTTTAATGGAATTCTAGTTTCATTAGCAACACAATCAAGCATATCTGTTCAAAGGGACTTTGGAGGCCACTGAGTCCAGTTATTGCCCAAACATTTAGAAATCTAGTCTAGACTATTCCTAAAGCACATATCCTTCCTGATACTAATTGTTCCCATTATTTTACCAGAATTTCAAAATCTAAGCATAAAGGGGAATATGAGGGTCAAAAAGCAACCCTTTACATATATCCCTGGGTGTCTTCTCTCTCTGGCCTTACTTTGCTCATGTCCCAGATACCATTCAGCAAGGAATTTGAATTGCATCCTTATCACAAAATATTGAAAGCTCCTGGTCAGGACCCAGCTTTCCCTGGCTGCTAATATGTTCACTCACACACACATACGCACACACACACACACACACACACACACATACACACACACATACACACACACACACACACACACCCCTTCTATATGCCCTCCTTCACTTTATCACCTTCAATGTTAATAGACTCCAAGTCTGCCACATCATCACCTTTGCTATCCTTAGACTCTGCCACAGCCTTGTCACCTGAAGCTACATCAGCGTCTTTCCTTGTCATGAGCTCAGCAGAGTCTGGAACCAACTTTCACATATCTTCATGTCTTTATCCACAGTGGGAATTTCAAGATCAAATGACAGTGAAATGCAAGTGGTTCAGTAGACTAGTACCCACAACTCTGCTTCAGGAAAAAGCAAGCTAACTAACAAAGGCTTACAGGATAATGCCAGGCCTCTGTTGTGAGTAAGTTTGGAATATAGCAAAAGGGTCTTTGGATAGGATGTCAGAAAACCCAGGTTCTAATCACAGGTCTTTAGAGTGTGTGTGTGTGTGTGTGTGTGTGTGTGTGTGTGTGTGTGTGAGCGAGAGAGAGAGAGAGAGAGAGAGAGAGAGAGAGAGAGAGAGAGAGTGTTCAAAGCAGGACTGCACATTTTGTTACTGGTTTTGTTCCTCCTTTTGTTTTGAGCTTCTTTTCTAGAGTTGAGATTTCAAGTACTTGAAGGGTTGTCAGGAGGTCATAGAATCATAGATCTAAAGTTAAGAAAATCCCAGCTTCTTCATTTTAGAAATAAGGAAACTGAGGCATGGGGTGAGATTTTATTTTACTTAGCCCCAGAGAGCAGGACCAGGAACATTAGGTAAAAGCTGCAGGGAGGCAGATGTAAGCTGAAGGCAAGGAAAGGTTTTTGTAATAATTAGAGTTATCCAAAAAGGGAATGGTCTGTCATGTCCATGTGGTAGTAAATTTCCTCTCACTCAAGGTCTTCAGGTGAACAGGGAATGGCCACTTGTCAGCAATGTTGTGGAGGCAAGTCTTGATATTGAACTTTATGTTAAAGTTTAGTTCTGCTCAACTGTGAATGTGGAGTCACTGTTCCACTCTTCAGACTTTTTTGTGCTGCTGTTTTCAAGCCTACTTCTGGGGGTCTCTAAGTTTTTCAAACTTCCAAGGTGGGTGTGACCTGAGGACAGGTATGGTCACTGTTGTCCTGGTCTGTGTTCTGGTCTTCACACAAATAGGAGGGGCCCCAGTTCCCCTGCAGTCACAAATGTTAGCACCCCTCTCTGCCCTGGAACTGCAAGCTGGAACTGTTTACGAGAAATGGAGTTGCCGAATAGCACCTGGTCCTATGCCTAGTGCCAGCTCAGGGTCCCCTCTAATCCCTTTCTGACCAGTTATCCAATCTCTTTCCCATCTCTGGGCTTGGAGCTCCCAAAGCTTTCTGCTGCTCTTACAGCTGCCTCCAAGGCCCATCACTCACCCTGGGGTCCCAGATCTCTCCTGACCTCCTAAATTGTCTTGGTCTAGAAAAATTCCTCACCTCAACCTTTTGTTAGCTCTGCCACTCCAGAATTTGATATGACACATTATTTTAAGGTTGTGTGGAGGGGGATTTGGGGAGAGTTTGGGTGGTTGCTGCTTCTATGCTTCAATCTTGACATTTTCTTCTACTTGGTCTTTCCTATATGGATGAACCTGTCTAAATGTTTGGAATGATTACAAATCTCTACCAGGAGTTCCTGTGATGTCTTACTGCTTCATGCAATTTACATAATGTCTTCTGCAAACAGGCACATCTGGAGGACCTCATCACCCCCTGGGAATCCCTACTCAATCTGGAATCTCCATTGACTCTCCTCTATCATGGTGGCAAATACTTTTAGTTAGCATACATCTCCCTCTTTTGTGTTTATTATTAGAGGACAGTGGAGTAGGATTATTTCTTCTGTTTCATCTTTCAGGAAATCGTTAATGATCTTGCTACATGAATGGGAGGCACCTGGTCTGGAAGGTGGTGTTTTTATTATACTAAAACAGATATATTCCTTTGTAAACAACAGCTATCACAATGGGATCTTATATTCTCTACATTTTTTCAATCTCCAGTTCCTGTTAGAGAAGTGAAATTTAAGGACAGGAAGAACTGAAGTGTGATTGTAATTGTTGATTCATTAATTCATGGATTAATTTATTCATCAATTGATTTATTTAGTAAGGATTTATGAAGCTGTTTCCTCCTGCCTGAGCTTTTCCTTCACAACCTCCAAAAAGAACTTTATTTGTTTATCCTGTATGTGTTTAGTTTCTTCTGCTTTATGGAGAGATCTATATTTCAGGGCACCAGATAAGGCATTTCATACATTTCTACTATAGGGCCAGCACAACATTACAACTTTTCATAAGATTTAAAGCATCACAGGAACTTAGAGATCTTTTTTGTAAAATTCTTCATTTTACAGAGCATCTTGATTCCATCGAATCAAGGCCCAGAGAGGTTGTGGGTTGTCCAAAATTTCTTAGATAGCTGAGCTGAGTTTGAAGCACAGTTATCTAGGTACAAATCCAGAGTTTTTCTGGATGTAACAGGTTGTCATTAAATATATTGCCTTAGAATAACTTGCTCAAGTATCAAGGAACTTCCTAAATATGTAGAATATTTTCAGAAGTGCTTAGCATAGTGCCTAACATATAGAAGGTGACTAATAAATGTTTATGGACTGAAATAAATTAAAATCATAGAAATTTAAATTAAGAAGGGATCCTAAAGATAATCAAGTCTAACTCCTTCTATTTTAAAGATCAGGAAACTGAGATCCAGTAAGTTATTAAGACGCAATAAGTTATTGGCAGAAATGAACTTAAAGTTCTTAACTCACAGCATACTGGTATTCTTTCCATTATATTATGAATTTTTACTTTGAACTTATTCTTCAAAAATGGGGAATATGAAAATATAGTTAATGCTTAAAAGTGTTTCATTTATCTGATAAATTTATTCATGTTGAAAATCTTGTTACTCAATGATTTCTGATGAAAGTATACTGGAAGGGGGAAAAAGATGAAATTATTTATAGTATAAAAGGAGACAATTATAGAGGTTCTACAAACTGAAGGACATAATTTTGTAAGTGTATGAAATGCTCTTTGTTTAAAGTTGGGAGGATATTGGGAGGGGAGCAGGAAATAAAGCCTTAAACAGAATAGATTATATCTTTATTAGCAATTTTTGAATGTCAATGACACTATAGGGCTTAATATATTTAAATTTATCAACAAGGACACATCACCACATATGCCAGTTTTTTACAACCTCATTTTTATGTGTGTTAGACTTTAACATTTCCCCAACTAGATTATAAGCTTATGTAAGCTATATGTCCCCCACAATTTGTTTTCATGGGCAACACCTTGTAATCAAGAACCTTGAAAACCAGGAAAAGGATTGAATCAATTTAGAGTTGAAAGTGTGTGTGTGTGTGTGTGTGTGTGTGTGTGTGTTTGTTTCTGTGTGTATATGTGATTTTGTTTAATGGAGCTATAAAGAACTTGTTGAAAGAATAACAAATGGTCAAATTTTTAGCTTCAGCCAAATATTTTTTTCAAAATTTCAGGTGATCTGTGATTACATCAACCAATCAATTAGCTAATACCAAGAAAATGCCTACTATATGCAACACTGCACTCACTGGTATTTGTAATCCCCCCACTGGTGTAGATCTCAAACCATTCATGCTTTTTCAACATCTGTGATTCTTGTCCATGGATTAGGTATCCTATGTCACACATTCCAATTAAATTAGACTAAAAGTTGTTTGGGTTTGTGTACTATGTTTAGTTTCTGTTCCTGATTGGGAAAAAAAAGGTTCAGTTATCCATTTTAAGAACATATTGTCTTAAAAATTGGCACCAAAATATATCAGAGATTTAAATATGTCAGATTTAAAGACGTTTTTTAAAATTCCTACAGTAGTTGATACCACCATTCTCCTGGTTATGACTGCAAATCATAGAACATGATCTCAGAAAAATCAAAATTTGTATTGTCTTACAGGGTAATGGAAGGAGACATGTTCATAATACCTTGGCTACAGCAAATCGTCAATGATAAAATGAGTGCAAGAAGTAACATAAAAGGCATAATCATATATGATTATGACTAGATAGCAATGTGGTATGAATCATGTAGAAAGAATGAAGGGCAATCTGAGGCTTAATTAGCATCCATTTGTAAGAGGAGTAGACCAGATAAGTATATGATGAATTTGAAGAAATACCTAGTCAACATCATGGAATTATAAGAGTTTTGCTTGGAGATAACTCAGGTTATTTTTATTTGTATTTCTCTTATAATTAGTGATTTGGAACAGCCTTTCATACAGTTGTTCATAGTTTGCAACTCTTTCTTTGAAAAAATGTTTGTTCATATTCCTTGGCTACTGATCCATTGCAGAATGGCTCTTGGTCTTATGAAGGGTGTCCCAAGAGTCTTAATGCAGTTTATAGCTTCAGAAGCTTAAAATTGCTCTAAGAATCTAGAAGTATCCTGGACATGTACATTCATGTCTTTATAATTTAGATATCAGATCTTCATCTGAGCTATTCAATTAAATTTTTTTTCAAATTTGGGAACTCTTAGACATGTGGTTTCCCAAAACTAATAATGCTGTCCAGAAAAATTCCCTTTATTGAGTAGAATGCTAGATCTTCAGAATACTTTGCTTAGAAATTTTACATATATGTGTGTATACTTAGATATGTATACACACACACACACACACACACATATATATATATATATATATTTTATATATATATATATATATACAAGTATATACATGCATCATACACAATAGAAGGCAGGTAGGTGATGCAATGGATAGAGTGCCAGACCTAGAGTCAGCAATACTCATCTTTCTTAGTTCAAATCTGGCCTCAGACACTTACTAACTGTATGAACCTAGGCAAGCTATTTAACCCTGTCTGCCTCAGTTTTCTCATTTGTAAAATGAGTTGCAGAAGGAATGGGAAACTTTTCCAATATGTCTGCCAAGAAAACCTCAAATGGGATTACAAAGAGTCAGACACAACTGAAAATGCCTGAAAAACAATGTGCAATATATGTACGTATACATATGTGTATACGTATGTATACACATATGTATGCATGCATGCATGTATGTGTGTATGTATGTATGACATGATGTGTTTAGTGTCCCCATCTCTACTAGGGTCTTCCTCCAAACAGTATACAAACCCTATCTTCTCTATGAAGCCTTCCCTGATTCCTCCCCAACCAGAAGTCTTCATTGCCAGAGTTATGGAAAAGATGAATAGATTGCCTCATGAGGTACTGATCTTCTCCTTTCTGTGTGGCCTTCAAACAGGGGCTCCATGTTATAGAGGGGCTTTGTGTTAATATGTTTATACTACATAGATGGTCTCTGCAGCCCAGTCTGCCTGTGAGATTCTGCATATGAACACTTTAAGCCTCTTGTTTCACTTACGTATTTTTCCTTGCAGTACAGTTACATGTGGGTATCTTCTCTTGGTTAATAGACTGTAAGTGGAGTGAAGATATGGGCTGTATCTGTGCATCATAGGGTCACATATTTAAATGTGGAAGCAAGGCATGCTGCTAAATTTTAAGCATCCAGTTCTCCAGAAATTCAGGACACACTTTGAGTTTTTATTAATGTTTTCTCCATGACTTTCTTAAGTTTAGACAGTCACCAAAACAATAAATCAATCCTTGAAATTGTAGCATTTGCTCTTTTCAAAGGAGTAAATGCTCACACTGAAATCTAACAGTTAGCTTCCACAAAGAGCCAGGATTAAGCTGGTTCCACATCATCCTTAGCTACAAGGGACATGCCCAGCCCCTTGGTTCTACAAAAAAGAAAAAAAAAACAAAAACTGAGGAGCCAGGAAGTAAAGTGATTTGTCCAAAGGTAAATGATCTGAGATTAGAACCTAAGTCCCATGACTGTAAATCCACTGTCCTCACTACCATATTCCATTTATTTTTCTCTATTTCTCCTATAATGACAGTCATAAGACCTGGTACATTTGTGCACAGTCTGGTAATAGTAACTAGTGCAGCCAGAGTAAGAAGATAACCAAATGGTTTCTCATCAGAAACAGATATTCTCCCAAAGTAGAATGAAAGTTCTTTGAAAGTCGAGATTCCTTTATTGTTTATATTTGCATCCCTAGTACCTCGTATGTACTGTGCTTAATAAATACTTGACCGATTGACAGTTCTATTGTCTAGCTCCTTGAGACCAGGAACTATCTTACTTTTCTTTCTCTTCTCCCCAGCACTTAGCATAGTTCTTTGCACATAACAAATGCTTAATAAATGCTTTTTCACTGATTTATTTATTTGTTGTGATGTTAGCTATTGTTTCATCTGTTCAGTCTTGCCTTCCCAATTTAATACTAAGCTTCTGTGTTTCTTCTGTATCCTCAAAAGCCCTAGCATGGCATTAAACACACAGGATGCACTCAGTAAATATATATTAATTGTTATAGGCCTCTTAGGACATGTCTTCTTTGGTGTTAAGGCTCAGGACTCTATTGATTTCTTTTGAATATTTAAATAATCCTTTTGAAATGATCATTGCCTAGGATTTTACAGAGATAGGAAACAAAAGCAACTCAATTCAGTTTAGATGTTTTGAGCACCTACTATGTGCAAACTCCAGAGCTAAGTGCCAGGGATTTAAAAAGGAAAATGGAACAGTTTTTACATTAAGGAGCTTAAATATTAAGAGGGAGGGGAGAAAGTGAGAAAGAGGAACCAACATACAGACAAATGATTATAGCTCAAGAAAAAAGTAATGAGTGAGATTAGCACTAAACGATTGGCAAATCAGAGGAGGCTTCCTGGAGAAGATGGCCCTTGCATTGAGTCTTAAAAGCAGACAACTACAGGTTTAATTTGATTGGGGAGTACAGCTTGTTTTGATTATGAAAAACACATCTTACTGTATTTTGATCTTTTTTTAATAGAGGAAAGATATCATGTACATACATGCATATGTACACATATATGTGATGCATACATGTGTGTATATACATACATAATCAATGTGTATATACTGAGCACTTGAGGAGTTTAGTAATCAATGTTATGTGGAAGACACTATGCTAAATACTGAGGGTACAAAGATAGTTGTGAAATAATCTTTACCCTGGAGGATTTTTTGCTCTAGCCAAAAATTATTACATAGATAGATAGACAGGCAGACAAATAGATAGATAGAGACAGAGATAGAGATAAAGACATGAGCAGACATAGATTGTGTGTGTGTGTGTGTGTATATGAGAGAGAGAGAGAGAGAGAGAAAGAGAGAGAGAGAGAGAGAGAGAGAGAGAGAGAGAGAGAGTTCTTGAAGCCCACATTTCATGATTGCCTTCTAAAGGGTTTCATTGCCTTAGTCTTCTGCTAAACCAAAAGGAGGAAGAAGGTCATTAGAAATTTGTATTCCTTTGTTAGTTTGTGTTAAAATGTGGAATTATCTGTGAATTACCCCAAAGTATTCTTTCAATTTAAGTAGGTCCATTTGCAGATAAGCAGGACATGCAATTTTAAAGACATAGCAGGATTCCTATAAACTCTTATAGAATTAACTATATAATGGGGGAATTTTGTTTGCTGTTAATGGACCATGATTTCCTCGGTGTAGGAAGCTTCCAGTGCAAAACTTCCTTCATCAAAGCAACTTAGCAACTTAGTACCTTAAAATGTTTCTTATAGTCCTCAAAAGTTAAGTGACTTCTCCAGGGACTTCCTGATTGCAAGAGCAGCCCTCTATGCATTTTGTCACACTGCCTCTAGATATTTACTGCCTAAATTAATCCATGTCCCAATTTTAAACAAATATTCTATTTTACTTAATAGGCTATATTATCGTACTAATTACAGAATTAATAGGATGTTTCTTTTTGACATAAAAGCAACTCTGACATCTCAAGGAGAGCCAAGAGAGTACAAACTCTAGTAAATCTCATAAAGCAAGAGAGGTTAAACATATAGGCCACGGGTGGATTGTGTGTCTTTCATTTGGGAACTTTTCTATTGAAGAGTGGAGAGGTTGGTTGGTCACTAGATAAGACTGCCAGGCAGTAAATGTTTTTTTTTTTTTTTTTTTCCTCCTGGCAAAGGAAGCTCAAGCAGAGTAGCTAAAGAGTTTTGTAGAGGTGCCATCAGTACAAGTGGAGGGGAAATTCAAATTGAAGGAACCTGGGGACTAGAAGTGAGTTTTCTTCAAGAATAACCAAAGTTAAAAATGATTTTAATTTCCTCTTTTTATGCTTTTTCCCCCGTTTTGGAGACAGCATGGAATAGCCAGCCTAAAAACTATGAGACGTAGATTCAAGCCCCACCTCTGACACATGCCAAATTTCTGACTCTGGGTGAGTCACATAAGCTTATAGTGCTCCAGGCAACACTACAAGAATATAAATTGTAAAGAAAGCATGACTTCTATTGGGAAAGGAAGTTTAGTCACCAAGTTAAACTTTGTATCAAGGAAATCACAAGAGTTCAATCCATATCCCTATCCTTTTGGAATATCACTGTAATAAATGGCCCACATTTATGACTCCAAGTTAGGAAACTCTATTCTCAAATGTACAGATAGACTTAGAGAGTTTTGAGCCACAGAAAAGTTAAGTAATTTGCTCAAGGCCACACAACCAGTCCACTTCAGACATAGGACTTGAAACCAAGTCTTCCTGACTCATAGTCATACTCTCTATTCCCTACCTCATACAGCCTCTTGATAAATAAATACTAATAAACATCTGTAACAAAAATTGACAGTTGTTTTTTTGAAGATGATGAAGTCAATAGAAATTGGTTTGGGGAGTTTTAAGAACTTACTTAAAAAAAACAGAAATAATAAGCAACAAATAAATAAAATATAAATAAAAATAAATTTACACATATTCGTAGGATATAATTTTAACATTTGAGGGGAGGTTAACATATTCTGAATGCTATATATGATCTACATATTTATTCTTTTCAGCTATTCTGCGGTATATTAGCATCTGTATTGCCAGAAAACAAAATTTTCTTCAAAGTTATTCTTGGGCAGGCCAGGGACTCAACCCATATGGCTCACCAGTAAGTTTCAGCTCAAGGCTTTAATTTATGTGAGTTGTTCCAAACTTGTCTTTTTGTATCCTATTTGGTTAAGTGGATATGTGATGCCACCTATTGGTATAATGTCAGAATTTCTCTTCGAAGAAACAGTGTGTGTGTGTGTGTGTGTGTGTGTGTGTGTGTAATGTATTCAGTTTCATACTCTAAGGACTTTAATGATTTCAAGGTGTGAAAATGAGAAAAAAAGTAAGTTATCTTTTAATTAAATTATTTTATTTACATTAGAAATCCTACCAAATGCAAAGCTACCATTCTTCCCCTGAAGTCCCCAAGTTTTCTGCTTTGATAGAAGAATAGGTAACAAATCCTTTTGCTTTCCCTGGCTTATGATGATAAAAAATTAATTATGGTATTCTAATCATTTTTCTCCTTGACCATCTCTCAGGAAATTCAAATGCATTTGTTTACTTCAACTTCATTCAGTTACCTTCTAGCACAAGGTTAAATCAAGAAGAAAGACCCATTGACTATCTGACAGAAAGAAATATAGTGCCAGATTTTTTTTTCTTTCCCCATTAGTTCAAGAATTGTGTGATTTGAAGACTCAAAAATGTGATTCTGAGGAGAGACAAGATTGTAAACAAGTAGCACGGCAAATCAATTCTCGCCATGCAACATTTGAAGTGTAAAAACTATCCAAGTGAAATGTCTAATTTTAAGAAAAAGTAACAGTCACCTATAATATTTTTTCTTTCTACTTTTTTTTGCAAAGTACTCAAGAACCTTTGATAAACATAACAGAAGTCCATGACTTTGGTCTTTTCATGAAAATTTTGGAAAATCAGTGGCACAAAAGCTATTTCAATTGGTCTTGAATGTATTCACTCATTTCCCCTTTGTCTTTTTAAAGAGTGAAGAGGGAAATTACTTTTAATATTTCTTTTAATTCACATGGCCAAGTAGTGACCAGTTTTCTGGTTTTAATCTTCAATTTAACAAAGAGCAGTTGGACAGCCATTGATGGTGAAGCTCCAGTCAACTAGCCTGTAAATTAGAAGCCGTGGCAGTAAAAAAAAAAAAAGAAAGAAAGAAAGAAAGAAAAAGAAAAAGCGAATGTGTGCATCACCAGGAGGAGAGAGTGTGTCTGCCTTGTAAATTTAATTAAACAGCAGGTGCAAAATCAGGTCATATGGCTTTGATGTGCCCCGTGCGAGGATGACAAAGAGACAATGATTCTAATATGAAGAAATTTGCATACATTTGCATTGGATCTCAGCGAGTACGCCAGCTTTCACCCACTCTCATATCTTATTTCTAGGAAGTGAAATAAGATTTGAATGAAGAGCTCCTATTTAGTAGCTGCTAACAAACCCAGGCACTGCTTTGGGTTTTTCAGAGAATCCTAGGGGTCTGGCCTTCTTGATGTACATTTTGGAATGTTTGTCTGATTAAAAAAAATAAGAAAAAAACCACAATGAGAGAGACAGAGACAGAAAGAGAGAGAGGAAGAATTTCAGTTTTGCTTCTCATCTTTTAGAGATGAAAGTGTTTCATGTTGATTGGAGTGCTAATAAAAATCTATATTCTGGGCTCTGTCCAGGGGGTGTCACAAAGAATTCTGTATGCTCTAGTGGTTAATACTGTAAATGCAGAGATTATGTAGGTTGAAATGAAGCATATTCAGACCTGACAAACAGTATCTTCTATAAATTATATTCTTTTTTAAAGCAGATAATTGTATTTTATGACCTTATTGGTTCTGAGGCAGTCTTATCATAAGGACAAATCAGAATGTTCCATATAAACACCATTTTTCAAAGCCTGGGATTTCTTCCTTAAAGGTCTAAAAGTAGTAAATAAATGATCACTGTCATGTGAACAATTCATTTCCATATCCAACTATGAATTTCATCAAATGTTTTACAAGATAAACACTTGAGGGAGGATGTGAAAAATGGAAGATTTAACTCTTTTTACCTTTAACTATTTGCATGAATTGTTATTAATTGTAAACTAAATCTAGTCTTCACATGACTTAGAGATGCTTTCTTAAATACAGCTGTGTGCTAGGCATGCAATTAATTCTCTTCTTGATACTTGGCTAGATTTGTGATTTTATCAATGTGGGCCAATCCTCCTCTGAATGAGAATAAAACCCACAATTCCTTTCTTATCTTGTTCAATTCTTGTCCATAACTCTCCATAAATCTTTCATAAAGGATTCAGCCAATGTAATTGAGACCTTTCTCTATATATTTAATATATCAAGTATGCACACTGGTTATCTGTTATATCCCATTGCTATATTGCCAGCCAATCTCTATTTCCAGTCACACAACTCAAAAGCTGTCCTTCCCAAAATTCCCCACCTCCCCCTCAGAAAAGGTTTTCAATTGATGGCAAGATCCTACAAATGCTCCAGTTCACAGATGATACTCACCTAATTTCATTGAACCCTGGAATACTAACCCCCCCCCAGGTTCAGATCTTTGGGCTCACCAAAAGTGTAATATGACTTCCTAACTGATCAAACTTCCCAGGATTATAGAAAGCAGTCTATAGTAAAGCTTTCACACCAAAAATCTCCTAATGATACTACATGATTATGAATCACAGAATAAAATAAGTATGAGAGAATCAAAAGTATTACTGGTGTTGTTAATTGTTCCCTGTCACTTAGACATATGAAATGATTGAAGATGGAGGCTCATAAGAAAATATTGGGGGACCTCCTGAAGAGCTACGCCTATCCCTTCCTGCCCTGTGTTGGATAAGTAACATAGAGGGATAACTCTGACATGAGGGAGCAGGGAAAAGAGGCCAGGCTTTGGAGTGCATAGGAACACAGAGATTCTGAGCAAATCCATAACGCAATAGATTTATATGTCCTACCCAATAACAATGGCAATGTTGATTTTATTATCATTCCCTGAACAAGAGATATATATGAAGGAGAGATCAGACCCAAGGTAAGGAATTTGTAAGATGCCCCTAGAAAAGTTGAGAGTGAATTCTTTCATGTGGAAGAGAAGAATTCTGACATACCTAGCCACTAGAGTGGGGGTCCTGGGAAGGAAGGTTAAGTTGTCCTCTGAGCCTAAGCTCAGAACTCATCTGTAAACTAACCCTTCATTTCTCCAAACATCCACATTCTATTAGGAAATTAAAGTATTTATGCTATGTGACAAAACTTCTAAATGCCCTCCCCCCAAAAAAAAGCTGCGACATCATTTGCCACTGCTCAAATCAGCCACCAAAACCTAAGGGTTTTATACTGTTGAGATTGAAACTTTGAGAATGCACCCTGACCCCACTGCCTTTATTTTTGGTAGCCTGCCTCTATAATGAATCATCCACATGTGATTTTTTTTAATTTTATTTTTGGCCTGTTTTATTTTTATATTAACTTCATTTTTAATATAATACCCCCCCCTCAAAGAGATACCCCTTTTATCCAAAAGGAGGCGAAATAGTACGGCAAGCTAACCAATATATCAGTCATGCTTTACGGTATGTGCAAATTCCCCCATTCCTAGTCCCCTTCCTCTGTGAACAAGGGATGGAAGTAAATTTGCTTAACTCTTCTCCAGAGCCAAGCTTATCATAATTACATAGCATTCTTTTTCATCCTTTCTGTTTACATCATTGAAGGAACTGAGTATATTGTTCTCTAGGTTTTGCTTAGTTCACTGTATAAGTTCAAACAGGTCTTTTCACACTTTTGCTGAATTTTTTTGTGAATTCTTAATATACAGAGTTTTTACGGCACAATAATAGGGAGAGGAACTACATCTGTGATTTCATTGATATAGGGAATTCTCAGGTGAGGAAACTCCTTCTACCAGTGCAAGTTGGTGTCTTTGCTTCAGCTTGTACCCTTCGAGATTTGACAAAAGTGCTGAGAGGTTCCTAACTTGGCCAGGGTCACTCAGCTAGTACGTGTCACAGCTGTGACTTGAACCAGGATTTTCCTGGCTCTGACGCTGGTTCTTCATTCACTATGCCCTACTGCTTAATGATGGCTCAGTAATATTTATTTACCTCAATTTGTCTAGCCATTCTACAGCTAATAGACACCTATTTTGTTTCCAGTCCTTTGCCACCATAAAAAGCATCACTAGTGAAGGAAATTATTTTTATATTAATAACCAATTATTAAATTAGGATTTAAGGTTTTTTCTTTCTGTCTTGTCATTCATGAACCAGCCACTGTGGGTCATTCAGTCAGTCTCTGAAGGACAAGGCTGATAGATGATAGATGCACAAATTCTCCAAAAATGTGCTCCTCAATCTTGGGCAGGACCCTACCCAACTAAGAGATCTGTAATCTAGGTGAATTCTAGCCCCAAAACATCAAGTCAATGCCCTTGCACTCCTCCATTGGAGTCTAGGGTATCCCAGATCATGGAAGAGAAAACCAACCACAGTGGTCTGGGTAGAGAGATTCTTTTGTCCAGATTGCTAGAGACAGCTGAGTCTCATGATTAAGTTGTGTTATGTCTTCAATGGGAGGAGCTGAAGACTTTTAGCCCACCTCCTCATTAATATGCCCACTCCCCCATCAATTGTTCACCAATCAGGGTTGATTTTTCACCTGTCAGGGGCATACCTCCTCTTTTCCAAAAATATACTAAGGCATTCAGTATCTCCATTAGGTATCTTTGGTTATTGAGAGAAACCACTGACCATCAATTTATTGATTATCAGCTAGCCTAATTAATAAATTGAGTATTAATTACCCAGAAACTATTTCCCAAGTTTTTCATTCATCTCCCTATGAATACTTTAGTAAATATTTAATATTTATTATAATAGTAATATTTAGTAAAAAAAAATAAACAATTTCATAAATATGGTAAATATTCAATAGCCAGACGTATTACAGAAGCAAATGTAGAGAAAATGTCGAGGAGACGATGGTTATCAGGTGTCAAAAACTGCAGCAAAGTCAAGCAGAATGAGAACTGAGAGATCATTGGTGACCTAGGGGAGAGTGTAGTTTCATTTAAATTCAGTGCTTAATATTGTGTCAAAAAGCTCCAGTAGAGGGGTAGCTAGGTGGTACAATGGATAGAGCACAGGCCCTAGAATCAGGAGGACCTGAGTTCAAATCCAAGCTCAGACACTTGACACTTACTAGCTCTGTGACCCTGGGCAAGTTACTTAACCCTGATTGCCTGAAAAAAAAGTCAGACTCATTCCTCGACATTCTCCTCCTGCCTTTAAAAATATATATTTATACACACACACACACACACACATATATACATATATAATATATGTATAATATGTAAAATACATATAAATATATAGTATACATTATATATAAATATTTATGATAGATGTTTTTTAAAGCACCAGTAATGAGGCTTATTGACTTCACTTTCTCTTGGAAAGCAGATTGCAAGGGATTAAAAGCTGAGTAGTAAGTAGGTGAGGCAAATAAGGCAATAACTGTAGATGAATTTGTCTTTATGATGCACTTTGATTTTCCCAGATGGTTGTTATTTCTTCCTCATCTTATCTCATAATTATAGCCCTTTTATCCACTTATTATAATTAGTATTTTATTAATCTGTGCATGTATCTTGTCTGCTACTGAACTATAAGCTTCTTCAAGGTAGTGATCCTATCCTCGTTATCTTTGTACCTTCCCTAGAGTCTCATGCGGTATGTAATACATAGACAAAGACTTAAAGGGTTTGTAATTTTACAAAAGTGCCTTCTGTCTCTACCACCTCTGACTGTGATACCTTTGCAATTTATCAGCATTCCTCAGGAATTGGTGTGCTAGTGCTTTCCTCTCTAAGGTTACTACACACACACACACACACACACACACACAAACACACACGGACAAAGACACATGCACATATGCACACATACACACACGTGTGTGGGTGTTACAAATATGTGATAGACATATGTTTTTTTCAGTCATTTCAGTCATGCCCAGCTCTTTATGACCCCATTTGGGGTTTTCTTGGCAAAGATACTGAAATGGTTTGCCATTTCCTTCTCCAGCTTATTTTATAGTGAGTAAACTGAAGCAAACAGGATTAAGTGACTTGCCCAGGGCCACACAACTAGTAAATGAGGCTAGATTTGAACTCAGGAAGATGAGTCTTCCTGACTTCAGGCCTGGCACTCTGTCTACTGCACCACCTAGCTCTACATGTACTACATGCATACATGCATGCACACATACATACATGCACATACAAATATGCACACACATAGATACATTTATACATATATGTGTATATCTATACATGTGTGTATGCGTGTCACATATATGTATGTTTATATGTGTATATTTCGTGTTACATGTTGCACACTCCATCCCAATAGAATGTAAGTTCCTTAAGGGAAGGAATACTTCTTTGTATTCCCAGTGCTTAACACAGTATCAGGCAGAGAGTAACTGCTAATTTATTGATTATTTTTGACCAATTGATATGATATGAATTAATTGTTCTTAAATTCACTCTTTGTTGAACTCAGTAAAGCTGTTGGGCAGAAGAGGATGGAAAAAATAGATCATGCAGGTATCACAGCAATCCTTTAATTATAAATGAGAACTAGTAAGGTTCAGAGAACAAATAACAGAATGAACAAATACTGAGTCAGCCTATGACCACACACACATCAATGACAACTGAAGAGTTTCTCCCAAGATGCTTGATTGGCTTTCCAAGTTTGTTTTTTTTCCATAATGGATTCTAAAGTGGTGAAAAATCAATAATTTGTCAGGTGAAAACAGGTTCACAAGAAACCACAAACAACTGCCAAACTACCATTAATTTCTTGTCTCCCTAATGATGTCCACAGGGCCTGTTAACTACAATCATATCTTGCCTTCCTAGACACATCAGGTAGCACATCTTCTCTTGGGCTCAGCATTTCCCTCTCACTTTTTTAATGCCATCACAGGATGAGAACCTTCACAATAGGCTGGCTCAGTGTGGTTCATTGTGAGTATTTTGGCCAACAAAATCTGTTTGTTGGCTTTTCTGGGTTTCTTGGAATGAATTAAAACAAGTCTGTTTCAGGTGAACAATTATATGAGGACACCTGTAGCTGTTTCCTTCTGTAACTTTGTGGGGAGCAGCTTCTCATTCTGAAACTCCATGTGCTGTTTTGAGACCTTTAGAATTGAAATTACACTAAATGTGGTTTTATTTTTCACTTTGTTGCCCATCAAATCTGCAATATTCCTTCAACAAAGATTTTTTTTTAATTGCCTACTATGTGGAAAGCATTGTATTACAGTAGAGGGAAGATATAAAAATCAATAAAACATAATTTCTCTCTTTCTGGACCCTAGAGTACAGTGGGAAAGATAAGGCATGCAAATCAAATACCCATCACAGAAATTATAATGTGCATTTTTAGAAGTTAGAAATTCTATCTGCTTAGATAAGAGAGTGATCATTAAACACTTGTGTATATATGGAGAGAAGGAGTAAGAAAATGCTTCATAGAGGAGGAGGTTTTTACATTGGAGGAATGAATAAATAAACATTATTAAGTGCCTACTTTGTGCAAAGCATTTTGCTAAGTGCTGGGGATATGAATAGAAAAGAAAGGGGAAAAAAAACAGTTACCACTCTCTAAGTAATCATAAGAGGAAGAAACATAAAGATTTCAGCAGCAAATAAATTGGCAAGACCCAGAGGTCTTTAGAGTACAGTGACAAAGTATGTGGTAATGTATTTTATTTGATATCATTTTCATTAATAAAAACTATATCTGTTTCTGAGCCGTCTGACAGTGCCAAGGTTTTTGATGGCTAGAACTCTCTTTTCTGGATTTTCAGTAGTTATGACTGCTAAGGATACAAAGACCGAAGGACCTGCAGAGGCAGCTATCAGGCCTTATTTCCACAAGGATTGCTCCCCTGAATGATGGCTGGTGGGGTCAGGCTGGAAGCAGAGCCAAGGGATGGAGAATGGAGGAGAGGGGAATGTCTTACTATTTCCAGAACTTTTGGGAAAAAGATACTAGGCTGTCTCCAGATGGAGGTTTGAGGAGAGATGGTAGAGAATCTTAGGGGTTTCAATGGGTAAAGATGAGGGTCCCACTTCATGTATTGTAGAAAGCAAGCCATGAAGTAAATGGATCTAATATGTACTCCATGACTGCTAACAGTCAGAGAGGGCATACTCTCTTTGATGTAACTTGGCTAGCATTTATAAGGCAGATTTAGAAAATAGGACCATAGTAATTCTGCACTTAGAAAGGTAACCATTAAATGGTTGGTGCGTATTATGTTGCCTCAGAGAGCACACCTCTCTAATAATTGGGGGCAGTGCAGTTTAAGTAAATGGGGAGCTGGTGAACTCCCAGCCTTGTGCTAAAAAAAGGCCTTTCTCTTCTGTGTGGTTTCTATTGAAGCCTCACGACACAAAGGGACACCTAGCACATAAGGAAAGCATTGATCACAGTTTATAAAAAATAATTTTCAGTTGAGTAAATGTATTCCTTAATAGGAGAAAAATAAGAAAAACACAAACAGAAATAAGAACAGGGCACGGTAAGCTCCAAATCTTCCTCCTTGCTGGCATTTTTCTCCATATTCCTGCTCCTGCTACGTAGAGGCAATTAGATGGTGCTATGGATAAAGCACAGAGCCTAGAGTCAAGAAGACCTGAGTTCAGATTTGACCTCAGGCACTAATTGTATGACCTTGGACAAGTCGCTTAACCTTTGTTTGTCTCAGTTAGCTCAACTATCTGTAAAGTGCTTAGCACAGTTTCTGATACCTAGCTGGTGGCATATAAATGCTTATCCCCTTCCCTACTTTCCCTACTAAGGGGCACCTGCAATAAAACACACATACTCCCATACCTATTCTCCTACCTTGTCCATTAAGATTGAGATAATTTCTCATTGTCTGAAGATGGGCAGATACCTGCTGCTGCCCCTCCATGCTGTTGCCATAGGATGAAATCTACTTCTCCCTTCTCTCTTCTTTCCTTAGAAAGTCCCAAAACATCCATTTTGCCTTAAAACTTCTGCCCCTGTCCCACAACCTACAAGGATAATGTTATGTTAGTTACAGCTAGGAAACCCATGCCAAGGGTTGGTAAATATGGAATATGGCTTATAATTTTATTGAACCAAGCATCATACTTCACCAATTTCGAGAGCTCCATATAAATAACTATCATAACCAATGGAGATCAGCATATTCTGTTCAATTTAGAGCATTAGAATGTTGCCTGAGACATGCAGAGGTTAAATGACTTGGCCAGGATCATATGCTCTCTGTATATAAAAGTTCAGATGTTAATTTTGGTCTTCCTGACACTTAGGCCAATTCTCTATTCCATGTGTGGCTGCTCCTCGTATATCCTACAGAGTTTCAGCAATTTTCAAAGAGTTTGGAACTAATAAAATACAATAATAAATCCATGCTGAATAAAATGTAACATTTCTTCTATGATCAAAAGTCCCTTCTCAGAAATTTACATATGGAAATGAGCTACCATCTCTGGAATATTAATTCTAGGATATACATTCAGTAGCAAACACTGATTAAGCATTGTACCATTGGGAGAAAGATAATGTAAAAGATGATGATGATGATGATAACAATGATGATGATGATGATGATGCTATCTAAGTATTTAAAAACTTATTTACCTAAAATTCTTGGGGGGAAAAAAGCAAGCCACATTGTTAGTATGGCAAGTGTTTAGAATATAGCATTTTTCAGCAGGAGTTTTGGGAGCTTTCAGCACACAGGTAGTGGAGGGAGGGTGGAAAACTGGTTGAAAGAAGATGACAAGGGACAATTTGCTGGTGCTAGATACAGGACCCTGTTGCAATGTCCATATGCAGTTCTGTGGCACAGTCCCATGGTCAGAAGTAGTGATAGCACTTGCAGTCACAAGGGAGCAAGGACCTTGGTCCTGGTTCCAGGGTAAAGAGGAATACTTGGGGTGGCTCATGGGGATGTATGGACCCTGGCCTCCATTCCAAAACAGAGGGCAGTACTAGTAACTATGGCTACTGGAGAGCAGGGGAACTGGTCACAGTCCTAGTCCAGGAAGAGTGCTAGCTCTTGTGACTACCAAAGATCAAAATCTCTTCCTAAGTAAAGACAAGAGGACAGGCAAGGAGAGCAGTTACCAAAGCTCTCCTTAGATCATGCCACCTTGAAAGTACCAAAAACCTACAGCCTAGCTCTGAAAACAGCTGCACAAAAAACCTAAAGCTTAGTTCAATGCTCTCTCTCATCCCTGGGAGAAGATCTGAACTTTAACATCAATTTAAAAATCAAGAAATAAACTGGAAAATGAGCAAACAACAACACCAAAAAAGAACTTTACCATAGAAAGTTACCATAGTGGCAGAGAAGATCAAAACACGAACTCAGAAGAAGATAATGAAATAACTACATGAAAAACTTCAAAGAAAAATGGGAATTGGTCACAGGCCCAAAAAGAATTCCTGGAAGAGCTCAAAAAAGATTATATAAAATCAAATGAGAGAGACAGAAGAAAAACTGGGAAGAGAAATGGGAGTTATGCAAGAAAATTATAAAAAGAGAGTCAAACTCTTGATAAAGGAGGCACAAAATGAATACTGAAGAAAATAACACCTTAAAAAACAGAATTGGCCAAATGGCAAAAGAGGCACAAAAATCCATGGAAGAGAAAAATGCTTTAAAAAACAGAACTGGACAAATGTAAAAAGAAAAACAAAAAATCACTGAAGAAAATAACTATTCAAGAATTAAAATTGGAGAAAAGAGAAAAAAAAGAGGTACAAAAGCTCACTAAAGAAAATACTTCCTTAGAAATGAAAATTTGGCAAGTGGAAGCTAATGACTCCATAACTCACCAAGAAACAATAAAACAAAGTCAAAAGAAAGAAAAAAATAAAAGAAAATGTGAAATAACTCATTGAAAAAACAACTCACCTGGAAAATAGAGCAAGGGGAGATAATATAAGAATTATTGGACTATCTGAAAACCATGATCAAAAAAGAGCCTAGACATCATGTTTCAAGAAAGTGTGAAAGAAAACTGCTCTGATATCTTAGAACCTGATGGTAAAATAAAAATGGGAAAAATCCATTGATCATTTCCTGAAAAAGATCTAAAATTAAAACTCCTGGAATTATTATAGCCAAATTTCAAAACTCCCGGGTCATGGGTAAAACATTGCAAGCAGCCAGAAAAAAAAAATATTCAAATACCATGGAGCCACAGTCAGGATCACACAAGATTTAGCAACTTCCACATTAAAGGATCAAAGGGATTGGAATATGATATTCTGAAAGGCAAAGGAGCTAGGATTACAATTGGGAATAACCTATCTAGCAAAACTGAGTAAAATCCTTTATTTGGGGGTGGAGGATGGAATTTCAATGAAATAGAAGACTTTGAAATATTCCTGATGAAAAGATCTGAGCTGAATAGAAAACTTGACTTTCAAATACAAGACCCAAGAGAAACATAAAAATATAAACATGAAAGAGAAATCATAAGAGACTCAATAAAGTTAAAATGTTTAAATTCTGATATGGGAAGATGATAATTTTAATTCCTAAAAATTTTATTATTATTAGGACAATTAGAAGGAGTATACATAGGCAGAGGCCTCAGGTGTGAGTTAACTATGTTGGAATGATTTTAAAAAAATGAAGGGGTAAGAAAAAAGAATGCACTGGGAGAAGGGGTAAAGGAGAGAAAGAATGGGTGCAATTATCTCACATAAAAGAAGTATGAAAGGAAGCACTTTTACAATGGAGGGGGAGATGGGTAGCTTGAATTATACTCTCATCAGAATTGGCCCAAAGAGATAGTAACATATATGTTTAGTTGGGTATAGAAATCTATCTTACCCTATGAGGAAGTAGGAGGGAAAAGGGAAAAGATGAAAGGTTGATAGAAGGGAGGGCAGATTAAGGGAGGTAGTTGTCAGAAGCAAAACAAACCTTTAAGATGTGACAGGGTAAAAACAGAGAGAAAAAAGGATAAACAATGGAAAATAGGATAGAAGGAAATACATAGTTAATAATTATAACTGTGAACATGAATGGGATGAACTCATCCATAAAATGGAAGCAGGTAATAAAATTGATTTTAAAAAAAGAATCTAATTATATGCAGTTCACAAGAAACACACATGAAACAGTCAAATAGAGGAAAAATAAAGGGATGGAGCAGAATCTATTATGCTTCATTCAAGGTTAAAAAAAAGCAGAGGTGGAAGTCATGATCTCACAAAAAGCTAAAACAAAAATAGATCTAATTAAAAGACATAAACAGGGGCAGCTAGGTGGCATAGTGGATAAGCTCCAGCCTTGGAGTCAGGGGGGCCTGAGTTCAAATCCAGCCTCAGACACTTAACACTTACTAGCTGTGTGACTTTGGGCAAGTCACTTAACCCCAATTGCCTCATGAGAGAGAGAGATAAGCAGAGGAAACTACATTTTGCTAAAAGATACCACAGACAATGAAGTAATCTCAAAACTAAACATATATACACCAAATGGCATAACATCCAAAGTCTTAAAAAAAAATTAAACAAGTTACAGGACAAAATATACAGTAAAACTATACTGGTAGAGGACTTTAAATTTCCCCACTCAGAACCACAGAAAAAGAAAGAAGTTAAAGAGATGAAGAGAATTTTAGGAAAGATAGATATGATTGACTTCTGGGGAAATTTTAATGGGAATAGAAAGGAAAATATCTTTTTCTCAGCTGTACATGGCATCTTCACAAAAATTAACCGTTTGTTAGGTTATGAATACCTCACAACCAAAAGTAGAAAAGCAGAAATGTTAAATTCATCTTTTTCAGACCATAGAGCAAATTTAAAAAATGATATCAATAAAGGGCCATGGAACATTTAAAAATTAATTGGAAAATAAACAATCTAATATTAAAAATGAGTGGGTCAAGGAACAAATCATAGAAACAAACATTTATTTCATTAAAGAAAATGACAACAAAGAGACAACATTCCAAAATTTATAGGCTGTACCCAAAGTAGTACTTATTGGAAAATTTATATCTCTTAATGCATATGTCAATAAAGTAGAGAAAGAGTAGATGAATGAACTGGGCATGCAACTAAAAAAAAAACTATAAAGAGAACAAGTTAAAAATCCCCAATTAAACTTCAAGTTGGAAACCCTAAAAATCAAAGGAGAGATTAATAAAATTGGAAATAAGAAAGCCATTGAACTAATAAATAAAACTAGGATCTAGTTTATGAAAAAAAACAGATAAATCATTTTCTTACTTGATTAAAAAAAAAAAGAAAGCCAAATTACCAGTATCAAAAATGAAAAGGGTGAATACATCACCAACAGAAATGAAATTAAAGCAATCATTAGATGTTATCTCACCCAATTATATACCAACAAATCTGATAACCTAAGTGAAATGGATGAATATTTACAAAAATTAAAATTGCTCAGATTAACCAAAGAGGAAATATAATACTTAAATCATCCTCTCTTAGCAAAAGAAATTGAATAAGCTATTAATGAGCTCCCTAAGATAAAATCCCCTTGACCAGATGCATTCACAAATGAAATCAACTAAACATTTAAAGAACAATAAAGTCTAATTCTACATAAACTCAGGAAAAATAGGCAAAGGAGTCCTACAAAATTCCTTTAAAAACAAAAATATGGTTCTGATACCAGAACCAGGAAGAGGAAAAACAGAAAAAGAAAAGTTTAGACCAATTTCTCTAATAAATGTTGATGAAAAATTTAAATAAAATATTAGCAAGGAGATTATAGCAATATCTCATAACTATCATTCACTGTGAACAGGTGGGATTTATACCAGGAAAGCAGGATTTGTTCAAAATTAGGAAAACTATCATTACAATTGACCACATCAATAATAAAACCAACAGAAATTATATGATTCTCTCAAAAGAGACAGAAAAAAACTTTTTACAGAATACAATCATTCCTATTTAAAAATCTAGAAATTATAGTAATCAATTGAGCTTTTCTTAAAATGGTTAGTAGTATCTATACAAACTCATGAGCAAGCATTATCTATAATGGGGATGTACTTGAAGCATTCTTAATAAGATCAGGAGTGAAGTGAAGATGCCTATTATCATCACCACTATAATTCAATGTTTTCCTACAAACATTAGTTTTAGCAATGAAAGAAGAAAAAGAAATCGAAAGAATTAGAATATTCAATGAGGAAACAAAACTACCACTCTTTGCAGATGATATAATGGTATACTTGGAGAATCCTAGAAAAACAACTTAAAAACTACTTGAAATAATTAACTTAACAAAGTTGCAAGATATAAAATATATCCACATAAATCATTAGCATTTCTATATATGACCAACAAAGCCCAGTGGCAAGAGAAAGAAAGAGAAATTCTGTTTAAAATAACTGTAAACAATAGAAAATACTTGGGAGTCTAACTGCCAAGACAATTCCAAGAACTATATGAACACAATTACAAAACACTTTTCACACAAATAAAGTCAGATCTAAACAATTGGAAAAAATATCAATTGCTCAGGGATAGGCCAAGCCAATATAATAAAAATGACAATTCTGCTTAAATTAATTTACTTATTCAGTTATAGACCAAGCAAACTACCAAAAAAATTTTTTTTATTTGCTAGAACTAGAAAAAATAACAACAAAATCCATCTGCACAAACAAAAGGTTAAGAATGTCAGGGAATTAATGGGGGAAAAATGTAAAGGAAGGTGGCCTGGCAATAGCAGATCTCAAACTATATTATAAAGCAGTAATCATCTATCTGGTACTGGCTAAAAATAGAGTGGAAGATCAGTGGAATAGATTAGGTACATAAGACACAATAATAAATGATGATAGTAACCTAGTGTTTGATAAACCCAAAGACCCCCAGCTCTGGGATAGTAATTTATTATTTGACAAAAATTGCTAGGAAAACTGGAAAGAAGCTTAGCAGAAGCTATGTATATAACAACATCTCACACCATAGACCAAAATAAGGTCAAAATCGGTACATGACTTAGACATAGATAGTGACATCATAAGAAAATTAGGAAAGCATGAAATGTTTTGCCTGTCAGATTTATGGATAAGGGAAAAAAATTATGACCAAACAAGTGATAGACAGCATTACAAGATGTAGAATGATCAGTTTGATTACATTAAATTTAAATAAGTTTTTGCACAATTCCAATGTAGCCAAGATTAGAAGTGAAGCAGGAAACTGGAAGGAAAAAAAAAATCAAGTGTCTCTGATAAAGGCTTCATTTCTCAAATACATAGAGAATGAGTCAAATTTATAAAAATATGAATCATTCTGCAATTGATAAATGGTCAAAGATATGAACAGGCAATTTTCAAATGAACAAATCAAAGCTATCTATAGTCATATTTAAAAAATGCTCTAAATCACTGTTGATTGGAGAAATGGAAATTAAAACAACTATTTACAAATGAAATATATACAGTGTAAATGAGAGATAATCTCAAAGGAAAGGTACTAGAATTCAAGGGCACTGGAATAGACATTTTGTATATGGTAGGATTTGAATTGAAACTTAAGAAAGCCAGGGAAACCAGGAGGTGGCATAGAGAGAGAGAGAGAGCATTCTAGTCATGGGTGATGCACAGTGAAAATGCACAGAGTATGTATGTGAGAGAGAATAGAGTATTTCATGTGAAAAACAGCAAGGATGCCAGTGTCACTGGATTGTAACATATGTGAAAGGAAGCAAAGATAGAAAGGAGCCAAGTTGTGAAGAGTTTTAAAAGTGAGATGATTTTGTATTTAATCCTGGAGATGATAGGGAGCCATTGATGCTTAGTAACTAATGGAATGGCATGGTTAGACTTGTGCTTTAGGAAGACCAATTTGATAGTTGAGTGGAGAATGGACTGAAATGGGAAGAAACTTGATGCCAAGAGACCAACCAGAAAACCATTGTGATAATCCAGGCATGACATGATGAGGGCTTATACCAGATGTTGGTTGTTTGAGTGAAGAGAAGGGGATGTATAGGAAAGATGTGAAGGTAAAATAAAAAGAATTCAGTGGGTGGCTAAGAATGAGGAGTCAAGGATGATTCTGAGATTGCAAGAAGAAAGAATTTTGGGGGAAGGATAATGATTCTGTTTTTGACAAGTTGAGTTACAGGATATCCAGTTTGAGATGTCCATTAGGAAGTTGGTAATATAAAATTGGAGATCAGCAGTGAGGATAGAGCCAAATAAATGAATTAGAGAATTGCCTGCAATTGTCCGGGGAGTTGATGAAATCATCGAGTAAAGTAGTTTAAACAGAGAAGAGGATAGAACCCAGGACAGTGACTTGGGAGAATCCCCTAGTTAGTGGATGTAAGCTAGAAGAAGATCTAGAAAAGAAAACTGAGAAAGTGGGGTCAGATAGGAAGGAGGAAAACCAGGAGAAAGCTTAATCAGGGAAATCTAGAGAGAAGAAATGATCCAGAAGTGAAAGATCAACAGTATCAAAGGTTACAAAGAGTGCGTAATATATAGCTATCTGTGTAATAGAGGTATAGATATATGTTATTACAAGAACTTGAGTCATATGAGGATTTTGTCATTCATGTAAAATACATTTAGAGATACAGAATCAGGGCTAAAACGAACCTTAGCAACTGTCTCTTCCAACACAATTCAGTTACAGAGAAGCCAATAGAGGCCCAGAGAAAAAAGAAAACTTGCCTGACATTACACAGGTAACAGTCAGGTTTTGAACTGAAATCTCTTTCCTTCAGAATCCAGTTTGTTTTTCATTATATTACTTGGTTTTCTACAATCTAGGTTTCCATTACCTTCCAAAATCTTTAAATTAAATAGTACCTATAAGGGTTGAGGTGGCAGGAGTGGATAATAGAAAGGATGAATGAAAACAAATTAAATTGTCCAAGGAAACAGTTTTTGAAATGAAATAAAACACTGGGAGAAAGAATTCAGTATTTGCGGATGAAATTTAGTTCCTAAGAAGTATATCTGTGTTTGAAAAAGAAAGAAAGAAAATTAGTAGCTCAGGTTTAGCCCTTTGTATGTAGATACCTTTTAAATATAGGGTGGGGGAACCAAATCTATGGAGTTTCTATCCAAATTCTTTTAAAACTGGTCACATGACCTTCTTGGAGAAAAGTGCTGACTGAAGATAAAACAAGTCAGACTGAAAAATTTCCTAAAATCCCTGTATGTATTCTCAAATGCATAGAGAATGAGTCAAATTTATAAAAATATGAATCATTCCGCAATTGATAAATGGTCAAAGATATGAACAGGCAATTTTCAAATGAACAAATCAAAGCTATCTATAGTCATATTTAAAAAATGCTCTAAATCACTGTTGATTGGAGAAATGGAAATTAAAACAACTATTTACAAATGAAATATATACAGTGTAAATGAGAGGTAATCTCAGAGGAAAGGTACTAGAATTCAAGGGCACTGGAATAGACATTTTGTATATGGTAGGTATGTTTGAATGGAGGGATAGGGATTGAAAATGTGAAAAGGGAAAGACAGGGTCACCCTACACATAGGGAACAAAGTGAGAAAATGCAGAGAGGCAGGAGAAAGTAGGTATTTGAGATTCTGATATGTATAAAGAACACTGTCACTCTTGCTAACTCAATACAATTAACAAAATGCTAAAAAATCAGGAGGCATACATCATATCAACATCAAAACAAGGATATGTTGAAACAAAAAAGATCAGGTGATAGCGTGTGTGTGTGTGTGTGTGAGAGAGAGAGAGAGAGAGAGGGAGAGAGAGAAAGAGAGAATGAGAATATGTTAAGTTTTCCTGTCCCATCCCAAGTCAATGTGGAGGACACATATGATTAGTGAAATAGCAGGAACCTTTAAATAGGGCTCTGATCACAGGAGAGGGCCTGGAACAAACTCCATATGAAATAATAACACTTCATTTTACACTGCCTCACACAGGGAATCTTTCCGAATTTGGCAGTATCCAACAAAATACTGATCCAAGTTTCACTGCAAAGCAATGATCGACATTTTCAGTTCCCAAGTCTTCTTGTGTAGCTGCCATTTTGTCCCCCAATGGCCTCTACTTTTTGTTAATAAACAAAAGAGATTGAGTTCAATGAAAAGAGTATAGGATATGAAATCAAAGGACCTGAGTTTGCATGTGCCTTTTGGCACCTGATGCCTATGGATCTTTGACCAATCCATTACCCTTTGTTCCTGGTTTTCTTTTCTATAAAGTTAGGGGGCAGAGAGTGTTTAGAAGAGGCAATCTCTCTATTCTCTAGAGGCAGCTAGTGGCATAGCTAGAGTGTAGTATAAAGTCACTTGACCTATCTATAGCAGTTTCCTCAATGGTGAAATGAGGATAATAGCACCTATCTCCAAGGGTTATTGTAAAGATAAATGAAATAATATTTGTAAAGCATTTTTGCACAGTATCTGGTACAAAGTAGGCACTTAAATGATTTTCCTTCCTTTTTTTCACCTTCTCTCCTTCCTTTCTTCCTCCCCTTTTCTTTTTGTTTCTTCTCATGACAGGAGGCAGTGTGCTACAGAGAAGTCACTGAACTGGACAAGAGACCTAAGTTTAATTTATCTCTGTTTCTGGACAATTGTGAGGATTTCAGCAGTTCAGTTAAGAAGGTATCTATGAAATGTCTACCTTGTGTTACTGTTGTGAGGCACAAAAATGGAACAGTCCCTAATACCATGCATCTTATACTCCACTAGGGGAGCAGAGGTAGTCACCTTCTTCATCTGTTAAATGAGAAGGTTGGACTACATGGAGAAAACTTTTTTTAGAAGGTGAAAAGTTACTCTAAGGAGTCCCCCTCATTCACCAAAAAACCACTGACCTTGAAAATTTTATAAATGTATTTAAATTACTTATTCTTCCACATATTACCTAAGAGGTATGTTAAATGATAGGTACTGACACTGAGAAATCAGAAGTGTTTTTTTGTTTGTGTTTATTGAACCATAAGCCTATATTTATTATTAACAAAATCATATTCTAGTTTGCATGTTTAAAGAAGTTTTTTTTTTTTAAGTGTCCTTCTGGTTCAGCAAAAGCCTTAAGAAGCTTGATGACTGAACATTCCTCATGCTTGAATTAGATGATTTAAGGACCTGCCCAAGTCTAAAAGTCCATGATTATCTGATTATCCAGGAAGTTAGAAAATACACATTCATTTCCTATTCAAGAAATATTTATTAATTACCAACTATGTGCAGACTGTTATGCTAGTAACTAAGCAAGGTAAAAAACAAAAATTTAAATGAGATGTATAAGCCTTGACCAAAAAGTATTTACAGTCTAGTAGAAAAATAAAGTGTAAATGTAGATAACTATAATACACAATAATACATGATAACTACAGAGTAGCAAAGCAGCGTTTTCTGAGAACCTAGAAGGAATCTTATTTACTACCAACAGGAGGAATCAAGGAAAGGCTTTGTGTAAAAGGTACTGTTTGAGTGAAAATTTAAAATCCTATGCTTCTGAGTTGGTATGTTTGAATGGAGGGATAGGGGTTGAAAATGTGAAAAGGGAAAGAGAGGGTCATCCTACACATAGGGAACAAAGTGAGAAAATGCAGAGAGGCAGGAGAAAATAGGTATTTTAGAGGAAAATGGTATAGTTTAGTTTTGTTTGAGTGTTAAAATGTGTGGAATTGAGTAATATGATCAGGCTGGAAAGGAAAGTTGATTTAAGATTATGGAGGGCCTTGAATGCCAGACAAAGGTGTGAGGAATTTCTCCTTAGGCAATTAGGCGTAGCTGGTGATTTTTATGCAGAGGATTAATATGGACAGTTCTATGCATAAGAAAGATTTTTCTGACAGTAGTTTAAAGGATGGACTGAAAGAGTGAGTGAAGGCTGGGTAACTTGTAATGAGGCTAATCAATGCCCCAAGATAATAATAATCACCTCATTTTATGCAAATAAATGCATTCATCAACAACAAGTACTGAATAAGAATAGTCAACTGCCATATTAAAACCCTAATTAAAATAATCATAACAGGCCTCACTTCTTTGGCACTTTAAAGTTCACAAAGCATTTTCCTCTTAGGGATGCTGTGAGCTGGAAGGAGCAAATATTAGAATGCACAAGAAGTACCCTGAAAAGCATAGAAAGGCTCTCTCATTCAATCAACAAGCATTTATTAAGAGCTTACTATATACTCTATAGACAATAGCTATCACTGTTATGATTCTGATAATGGTGATGGTTTTATCAATGGGATATTTTAAATCTTAGAAGTGCACACACTTCTTATAGATACCCTTCATTTCAGAGTTTAGAAGTACTCATTTGAATAAGGATCACATCATACTTTTCCTCTCCAAAGGCCCCATTTCATTTCATTTCATCAACATCAATTATTATATCTGATGAGCAACCACCTTTTTCGATAACACTCTCAGAAGCACTGAGACAATGTCATCATCTTTTCGCCCAATGGAAGATTTTGCATAATTCCTCAGAATATTGGTAGCTCAACCCATATGAGAAATTAGTTAATGAGTTAAAGAAATATGAAGGGAAGGTTGTCTATCACCAAGGAAACTAAGAAAATAAAACTAAGATGGAACATTGTAGAATAATGGAAATGACACCAAACTTGAAGTCAATAGAGACCTGGGTTCAAATTCCCTCTCTGAAAAATAAAAGCTCTGCAATCACGAGGAATCTAATTATTGTTGTTCCATCATGTCCAACTTTTTGTGACCTTGTTTGAGGTTTTCCTAGCAAAGATACTGGGGTGATTTGCCATTTTCCTTCTCCCACTCATTTTATAGATGAGGAAAGTAAGGCAAATAGGGTTAAGTGACTTGCCCAGAGTCATGCAGCTACCAAATGTCTGAGGCCCGATTTGGACTCAAGAATGTAAGTTTTCCTGACTCCAGGCCCGGCACTCCAACCACTACTCCACTTGTCATCATTATCCCTATCCTAACCTCACTTTCTTCCCTCTACAACCTCATTCTAATACTTAGCCATTTCAGCTTTATACTTCCCTGTTCTTAAATCCCTTGCACCCCTACCCTATCACTGATCTTCAAACCCAACACTATAATATTCACAATATCTGTCTCTTCCACTCCTTTTTATATACTGTTGATGGGCTGCTAGGTGATGCAATGGATATAGTGCTGGGTCTAGAGTCAGGAAGACTCATTTTCGTGAGTTCAAATCTTGCTTCTTCATTCACATCAGAACTCCAAGATTCTAAGGGAAGTCCATTTTTCTTCTCTCTCTTGACTCTTTCAATAATCTCATCAGCTCTCATGGATTTAAGTATCATCTCTGTGCTGATTTCTCCCAGATCTATACATATCCAGTCTCAGTCTCTCACCTGAGCTTCAGTCCCCTATCACTACTTGCCTATTGGACATTTCAAAATGAAAGTCCCAGAGCCATTTTAAACTCAATATATCTAAAACTGAACTCCTTAAGTTGTCCCCTCAAACATTGGACTTAAAGTCAGAGACCTAGGAAGTAGGCCTGGCTCTGACACTTACTGATACTTACTAGACAAGTGATTTCAGGCAAATAACCTGAACTCTATGCTTCAGTTTCCTCATCTCCCAAACCATAATGGTAACATGTAAGTGTTACTTTATAGGTAGTACCTATTCCACAGAGTTGTTTTGAGGAAAGCATTTTGTGAAATATAAATTACTATATAAATGCATCATCATCACAAGCATCATTCTTATTATTAGTAGATTGGTTAACAGAAAATAGAGAATATGATAGCATGGAAGATGTTTATACCATTGTTCAAAAGCGTACTAGATTTGGAATAAATGCCAGATGATTATTTGTCAGGTGGGACTTAAAAAAAATTTCTCAGTAACTGAGTGAATTATAAGATCTCTGAAGTCATGTCTAACTGAGATTCTCAGGTAGGAGGCTTGAAACTGGATTAGAAATCAAAATTCTCCCACTTATTAGCTGTTTGACTCTAGAAAAATCATTTTATCTCTCTGAGCTTCATTCTTGTCTGCAAGATGAGGGAGATAGTTGTCAATAATTTAATGTTTGTTTCATTTATTCCACTGCCTATGTCGCATATAAAATGCCCCCTGCTGAGTGCTTCTTCTCTGGAGAAAAAGCTCAGCTGGTATAATTCAGTTAAATAGCTCTAGGCTGGGAAGAAAAAAAAAAGAGTTGAACCATCATTTCTCAGATTCTGGTGCATGTTATATATGGATGGTTTCTGGAGCAAGATAATACCTAACCCTTCTTGTTTCAAAATGTAATTCAAACCACACTTTTACCATTTTCTTTCAGTTGTTCTTGTTTGGTTATTTTTCAGTCATACTCAACTCTTCATGACCCTATTTGAGGTTTTCTTGGCAAAGACATTGTAGTGGTTTGCCATTTCCTTCTCTAGCTCATTTTATAAATGAGGAAACCAAGGCAAACATGGTTAACTGACTTGCTCAAGGTCACACAGCTAGTATGTGTATGAGGCCAGATTTGAACTCAGGAAGATAAGTCCTCTTGACTCTAGGCCCTATGCTCTATCTACTATACCACCTAGCTGCCCTTATCATCTTCTACATGAAGCCTTTCCCTATCTCCCTACCCTGAAATGCTGGTGCCCTCCCTTACTAAAAGCTAGCTAGTATTTATTTTCTGCATTAAGGTTTGCAAATTGTTTTACATATGCTGTTGAGGTTTAGAAGTTTAGGAGTGCTAGGACACCAAAATCATGAAACACGTGTCCTGTCCGAATGAATTTGACCCAAGCCTTCTTTCAGCCAAAGACAAGATTCATTAAAAATCAGCCATATTGGCCAGATCCTTAAGGAACCTGAACATTTGTGAGCTATTGGCTAGATTATAAAAATCTGAGCCCTTTAATGGAGACAAGATGGACCTTTTACACAGAAAGACTGTGGGAAGGATCTAGGGAGGATCTTAATGGGGGTGGACAGCAGGCTGGGGTGACTGGAGGAGGGGTCTAGGGAGGATCTTGATGGGAGGGCCTGGGAGGTCAAGAATGGGGTCTAGCTAGGTCAAGGGTGGGAAGTAGCTGGGGGCCATAGGGAGGTAATAGACAATGGAGGTTGGGCTGTGTCAGAGGTAACAGAATTGGGAGATTGGGTGTAGGAAAGAGTGAAAGGCCAGTTGATAGGATTATAGCCTCAGGCAAATGCTAGAGACTTCCTTGATCAAGTGGGAGAATTCAAGGATAATTCTGGACCTAAATTCTTTTTTGGGGTAAGGGGCAAAGGTCTCAGCTTGGCCCATACCCCATCAATGCAATCTCATTTGATCCTCACAACAATCCTAGGAGGTAGATGCTATTTTTATCACCATTTTGTAGATAAGAAAACTGAACCTAAGAGAGGTTAAATCTGAAGGAGGATTTGAATTCAGGTCTTCCTAATAATAAATTAAACACTCTATCTAGTATGCTGCCTTGCTCCCTAACTACCTTGTATTTCTTTGTATATATTCTGTGTGAATATATGTATGTATGAATGTATATACATATATATGTATACCATATATGTAATATGAGTGGATATGCATGCTTATGTGTATATACATAAGTATACATATAATAATAATAATAATAATAATAATAAAAACTTTTATGTAGCTTTTAGTATTTTCCAGGCACTGTGCTAAGCACTTTACAGTTATTCATTTAATCCTCACAACAATCATGGGCCGTAGGTATTATTACTATCCTCACTTTGCAGATGAGGAAACTGAGGCAGGCAGAGACTTGCCTAGGGTCACACAGCTAGTAATCAGGTGAGGCTGGATTTGAACTCAGATTTTTCTGACTCTAGACCCAGTACTCTACTGTACCATGTACCTTTTGCTTTCATGGATAGAATACTTGAAAGTAGAGATTGCTTCAATATTACTGATAATGATAATAATTATCACTGATATTATACTTTAAAGCTTGCAAAGCACTTTACATATTTTAACTCGTTTGATCTTCACAACAACCTTGTGAGGTAAGTGCTATTATTATTCATATTTTGCAGATAAGGAAACTGAGACTAAGAGAAATTAAATGACTCACCCTGGGTCACATGGCTAATAAATGTCTGGGTTGGGATTTAAACTCCAGTCTTCCTGGTGCTAAATGGAACTCTATTCCTTGAGTCATGAAGATTCCTCTTGGTACTTGTACCTCCAAGTACAAGCAGAATGTCTGTCATATAACATTAAATATTTGTTGATTAATAAATTGGCTTACCTTGAACCAATACAGATATCCAAAAATGCTGCACCCAACACACATTCATCAAATTGAAAAAAAAAAGAAAAAAGAGACCAACATTAGGGGCATCACTCTTCGCAACTCTAGCCAGCCTTGGGACCTACACACTTGCCACACTATCCCACCATAAACTTTTTTTTTTGGCTAGGCAATGGGGTTGAGTGACTTGCCCCAGGGTCACATAGCTAGTAAGTGTTATATGTCTGAGGCTGGATTTGAACTCAGGTCCTGCTGAATCCAGGGCTGGTGCTCTATCCACTGCACCCCCTAACTGCCCCACACCATACACTTTTCATTACACTACATATAGGATGATCTATTCTGTGATACACCAACCCCATTTCCAAAATTTGGCTCCATTAAATATCCAGCAGAAATTCCAGTGCAATTAGTCTCCATACATTTTGCTGTTTTCTGAGACTCATCACTTTGACAGTATTACATTGCTATCTCCCCTGCACACTGAATAAAGCTTCACCAGGGCTCTTTTTGATTTCTGAGTCCCCTTCTACCTCCATACTCCACCAAATCTCATTTTCTTACTATATTTGCAGCCTTCTCCACCAAAGTGTTAGTTTTAATGTGTATAATAAATGTGCTCTACAACCGTGAAGTATCGTATTTCTAGGATTTGTGATCATGTTAGTGTAGATATTCCCTTCACCAACACATATTGGGATCTTTCTATGACTGCAAGAGCCACTGCAGCCAAAAATAATCAAACTAGTGATGAACCTATCCCATGACTAGATTGGTCCTTGGATGACACCAGGTCATTCCAGGTTGTCCACCTCAGGATTAGTCTTCAAGCAATCTGGGATGCCTCCAGAACATGATGTATTTTGGAAGAGCATTTAAAAGGGTAAAATATTATTAAATAATTTGTGTTTACTTCTTTATACTAGGCTTGTAACTTTATTTGTTTCAGGAGCTGTGAGAAATGATAGACACAAATGTCCTTGTTTAAAGGCAGTCCAGCACCTCTGCAATTGTCATCTTAGAGAGCTATCCATGGTCCTGAGAAGTAAGTGATTCACGCAGGATGACACAGCTACTATGTGCCGAAGGTGAGACTTGAACTCAAACCTTCCTGACTCCAAGGAAACATTTTTATTGACTACACCACACTGTATTCCACTAGTACAGAGAATGCACAGGTGAAGCAACTCCATCTGTCAGAGACTATCAGAACCTTTTCTTCCTAAAATACTGAGAGGTAACTTGCTAGAGTCATACAGTTAGTATGTCTCAGATGTGGGTCTTGAATCCCGATCTTCCTATCTAAGGCCACCACTCTATTCCCTATGACACATTGCTCTTGCCTTCATTATTAAATAATAATTATTGTATTTATTATATTATAATAATGATCATTTTATTATTATAAATCACCTTCAGATTTATAAAGAGGAAATAGTCCCATGAAGCAAATAATGCAAGTGCTATTTCCATTAATAGGTAAGAAAACTAAAGAAAACAGAATGATTAACTGATTTGCTGCAAATCAACTAGTATGAATGCTAGTTTATACTTGGTATCATAAGATTTTAAGCTAAAAATGATTTTAGACATCTAGCATATTTAGGACTCCAACCTAGGCCTTCAGTCAAGTGTTTTTCCCACTACTCACTGCCAAAAGGTCTAGAGCATGGCCAGAAATCAACTTACAAAGTTTCTTTTTCCCTTTCCAGGCTCTTAAAAAGTGTTCAGCTTTTACAGTATGCTAACACAAACTTGGTCCAAAGTGTCTGCTCCAGTGTCTGTCCCATAATTGTACCAAGGTGTCCAGTAATTGACATGCATTGAAAAGAAGATTAGAAAATTAATGGTTTGATTGATTGAGTGATGCTTGAGAGGTCACAGCTTGGAAATGTCGCAAAGGTCAATCTTAGATTTCTCTCATTTTCAAGCCAAACCTCTGAAGTCTGCCTCTGTTCAAAAAATAAATAAATAAATACCCACCTAGCATATTTAGCAAGTAATTCAATTTGGGTATAATGTGCATTCTGATTGTATAGATCTTTCCCTACTGGGAAAGGTGAAGCAGCTTCCATCTGTCTGTATCAGATTGTAGCTTGCTGAGGAGAGGAAGGAAATGACTAGTAATTATGCCTCATAAATCTAGAGTTAGCCATATTCACAAATATTTCATTTTTTTATGGCCCTGGAAAATTTTCCTTTGAGAATATGAAACTTAAAAGAGGCATTAATGTCATTTCAACTCCCCCCCCCCCTGAAGCCCCACATCATGCTCCATTATTCTGGCAAAATTGCTGAATTTCAGAATAGCTAAAAGTTCACTGGAATTAGACAATATGTATCACTTTGGTTTGGTACTGCTGTTTGAATTTCAGCTTTTCTAATAATAATGATAACTAACATTTATACAACACTTTAAGGTTTTGAAATACTTTACATATGTGATCAAATTTGATCCTCACAATACTTCTGTGAGGTAAGTGCTATTACTATCCCTATTTTATAAACAAAATAATTGAGGCTGTGCGGTTAAGTGTCTTGCCCAGGTCACACAGAAGTACCTAAGACAGCATATGAATTCAAATTTTCTCAACTCCAGGTCCTCTCTATTCACCTAGCTGTTTTAATTTGCTTCACTAACCCTTGGCTCTCAGTGTGTGAACTCAGGACAAGAGTAACTATCCCACTTGGCTATAACTGGAGGCCTAGGCCAGCCATGCTTCATTCCTATCTTCACTATCATACTCCCTCCTCCACCCCTTGCAGCTGCTATCTTTGATATTATGTGTCCCCCCTTTAGAATGTAAGCTCCTTGAGGGAAGGGACTGTCATTCTGTTCTATTTGTATTCTCATCCTCACTGCCAGCACAGTATCCAGCACATAGTAAGAACTTAGTAAATGCTTCTTGTCTTGCTATGTTTATTTCACACAAATCATTTCTCCTGAGCTTTAGGTCTATAAGGAGTGTGTAGCTACCACCCATAATCTGGACACCCTGGTTACGGAACTAGGAAAGGAATATTCTGGTCTGCAGTCTCCCCTGGTTGTAAAAGGTCCATCCCAATATGACCACTTAAGCTTGACTTCATAACTTTTGCCCAAATGTAAGTTAATTATATTTTCTTTTTGTTTATTCATAATTATTAACACCTGATTCCATTTGAAGTTGTTGTGTATTACTTTTAATATACTTTCTATTTGATGACTTGTATATGTGTTATTTTTTTCCAGCAGAATGACAACTCTCTAAGGACAGACAGTATTTTTTAATATTGTATTTATATCTCCAGCACCTATGAAAGTACCTGGCACACAGTAAGTTCTGCATTAATGTTCATTATATTGAAACAAATGGACTTCCATTTGACTATAAATTCCTTGAGGGCAAAGATTGTGTTATGTTTCATTCTACCCTCCCCCTGAACAGTGTCTAGTACTGAACCTTCCTTTTTGCAAGCTTTAGCAGCAGTGAGCTCAATAAATGTGCGTTGATTGATTTGTAGATTTGTGTCCATATGGTTGATCATATTGACCATTTGCAGGCTGATTGCCAAATAGTCAATCCTGTCTAATTGTTAAGACAACCAAAATAACTGAATTGCAAACAGTCGTTCCAGTCATTTGGCTGTCTTAATTGGCAATCTTCAACAACTGTCAACTGACAACCATGATGACAATAGAAGGCCAAACCAGCCATCATTTTAGTCAATTTGGTATGCCGTATGGCCTGACTACCTAATGATCAGAAAAGTGAGTCTGTATCATCCCTGATCACAGACAGGTGCTTCTCTAATGTTATAACTTTTTCCCAGAGGTAACTGCATTTCCACAAATGGAGCTACTTAACCTCCCCCCCATGGTACTTGTTTGGGATGCAGCATGATATTGTAAATAGAGAGTAAGCTTTGGAGTCAGGAAGTCCTGATTTTAAATCCTACCTCAGAAGCATACTGCTCAAGTCATTTAACCTCTAAGTGCTCCCAAGGCACTAGAATGCATACAAGTTTCCAGTCCACATTAGCAGAGAAAGTTCATACACTGCTCAATAGCTATACTGTAGGACCAAAGGTCTGGGTGGAAAAAAAAAGAGCAGTTCTTACATGCAATCCTGTCCAAACCTGTCTAATTGTCATTCTCTTGCTCTTTCCTCAATCAGACACAGCCACTAATTATTATTTCATTAATAATAAAAAGATATCACCACACCCTACCCCTTACTAAGTGAGAGAGGTACTATGCAGTTGATGAATATTTCAGTCACAACTAAGTTTAACTACCCTTGGTAGTTAATAGAGGGATTACACTTCTGTGTGTGTACAGAGCCTGGCCCAGATGTGTTCCCTTGCCCAGAGGGGAAAATGAAGGGCCAACAGGAATGTTCAGCCCAGGGTGTGCCAGAACACATGGACACATATGGGCTATATTAGTGTATGCCCATGGTTGTTATCGGCATGAATGGAAGAACTACACATACTAACTCCAAAGCCCTTGAAGTACTGAATAGATCCTAGGCTAATAGGAATATCATAACATATTCATCTACTTTATCTCATTTGATTTTTAGAGCATCCCCATAACTGGGATTGGCAGAGAGATGCTTCTTTTCCCCATTTTACAGATAAGGAAATTGTCAGAGTCCAATAAGAACTGAATGGCTCTTATGTAGTAGAGAGAGAGCTGAACTGACATAATCAGATACATAGCCACAGGCTGAATCTGTATACAGCTTTATTGTCATCCATTTTCCCTGTGTGGGGGATTCTAAACTCAGTTGTGGCTATACTCCAAACCCAGGAAACACACATAGCACTTTTATAACAGGCCATAATTCCCATGGGGTAAGTAGCTGGCTATACACATGAACACAGAAACAAGAGGGTGATGCAGAACAGCCCTTCACAATATCACTTCCAAAACTAGCCCATGACCTCTGTTTCTAGATTCTCTATCTGCCTAGCACCATATACTAGCTATCCAATTATATCAGAGCCCTACTCATTCTGTCCTCTCCCTTTAAATGTTTTGACTACTACAATCCAAGGTAGAAGTCCTGATTCAGACAACCACATACCCTCTCACCTCAGTTGTTCCCCATAGACCCAAAGCAGTGAAGTCAACTAGATTTGCTCCAGTTCAGTCCCAGTTGTGCTATTCTACCTCCTTGATCTGTTGTTTTTCCTCCTCATAATGCTTTCAGAAATTGATGGAGGGAGATTAAGTGACTTGGCCAAGGGTATATAGCAGGGACTCAAAACCAGATCTAATGTCACCAAAATCAACATGTGCCAGTATCCTCCTTCTCCTCCTCCTCCTCCTCCTTTTCCTTTTTCTCCTTCTTCCCCATACTTATCAATCCTTAGGACTAATTGTGGTCTTGGCAGGGAGTAAGTATAACTACCTTTATTTGGATCAACTGCCTGATGCAACCCACTGAAGAAGAACAACTTAGAGGTGGGGCCATGGAGACCTTTTGGCAAATTTAGCTTGACAGTCTGAAATTTACCTAACATGCCACTGACTGGCATAAAAAAAAAAACAGATTGCAGAAACCTTTCCCATTTAAACTTTAAAGAAAAGAAAAGACATAGGAAGGCATCTGTGGAGTAGTGTAAAGAACTATGGATTAGGATTCAATATGCAAGCTTTTGGTTCTTGCTCTGCCATTAAGTAGCTGGGTGACCATGGGGCAAGTCAGATATCCTCTTTGAGACTTAGTTTGCTCTTCTAAAAAATTAAGGAATTGAACGAAATAATTTTAAGGTCCCTTCCATCCCTGATGTTCTACACTCTGTGACCTGTGACTTATCTTCTGTTTTTTAGGTATAGAAAAACAATATACTCTATCAAAATCCCCCTGTCCCTGAAGTCTATGAGAGGTCCTATTTTAAATCCATCTTTTCACTTGGTATTCCCAACTCTTTTTAACAAAATAAGTTTCTCAAGAAATTATCTATCCCTGGATGAGTAGAAAGGAGACTTCTCATTTTTTGAGGTTTCCCCATACTCCACAGTTGAACCTTTTCCATTTTTTTATTTATTATATTTTGTGGATGAGATGGGATAGGAGAAAATGAATTCATTTCTAAAGTTAGAGGTGTGTGTGTGTGTGTGTGTGTGTGTGTGTGTGTGTAGTACATATATACATATACATATTTACACATGCATATATAAAACAATATGCACATTTAATTATTATATTAAGCAAAAAAAATCATGCTCCTTATTCATCTAAGTATGTTAATCAATGCAAACAAATACATATTGTTCAGGGCCTTGACTCCAGAAGGATAGAATTCCAAGGGTAACAAAAATCTGACTACAGCTAGAAGCAGTAACTAACCCAGAAGTTTCAGGTGTTGGGGTGGATTGTGAAAATGAACCTCAAGAAGATAAGGCAGGAAATTACCTGACTCTCTTAAATCCCCTCACAAACAATATAACATAATGCCTTAGATTGAACTTTGAGTGGTAGAAATAATTTAAAGTTGAGGTAAAGCAATTGTTCACTTTGAATGACTAAGAAAAATCCTACCTACCGAGGTGGTAGTTTGACCTGATTGAAGCGCAAATACCTCCAGGCAGATACTGCCAAATCAACGAAGAAGAAGCCTTTGGAGCAGCTGAATCAATAAACAACAAGCCCAGGGGGAAGTGGGTGTAGTCTTCAGACTCAATTTAAGGAACTTTCATCTCCTGGACAATGTGGAGGTTGGAGAGCTGATCAGGGGAAGATTGCAGGTCTGTCAGCTGGTGCCTGATGCTGGACCTAGTTGAGCTGACCTAACATAGTCCTGAGCTGTGGCTATGAATAAGGAGGAATAAGCACATGTCAAGTGAATGAAGTCTCAGAGAGTGGGGACCCTGCTGGCTCTGGGCACTTGTGGAGTCCCTGATTTTCGTTCCAGAGCAGAAGGGTGAGTTGAAGCTTGCAGATGTGGGAGGGAAAAAAAAGCCAACAAACAAGAAATAAGCATAATAATAATATTGTTAATAATAATAATAATAATAATAATAATGCCTCAAAAGAGAAAGAACCAAACCATAGATAGCTACTATGGTGAGAGAGAAAATCTGGGTTCAAACTCAGAAGAAGATAGTAAAGTTAAAAAAGCTACTTCTGTCTCAAAGAAAAAAGTAAAATAGTCACAAGCCCAAAGAATTTTTGGCAGACCTTAAAAAGAAATTTAAAAATCAAATAAGAAAGGTTGAGGAAAAATTAGGAGAAAATAAGAGTAATGCAAGAAAATCAAGAAGTTTATGAAAAGAAAGTCAATCAATTGGAAAAAGGGGTCCAAAAACATAGAATAAAATAACTCTTTAAATTTTACAATTTGGCAAAGGGAAGCTAATGACTTCATAGGACACCAAGAAATAATGAAACAAAATCAAAAGAATAAAAAAAGAATATGAAACATCTCATTTAAAAAAATAAACTGATCTAGAGAACAGATTGAGGAGAGACCTATAAGAATTGTTGAACTACCTGAGAGATATAATAAAAAATAGTCTAGATGCTGTACTTTAAGAGATTAAGGAAAATTGCTCTGAAGTTTTAGAACTTTTGAATAAAATAGAAATGGAAAAAATCCACCAATCATCACCTGAAAGAGATCCCAAGATGAAAATTCACAGGAACAGCATAACTAAGGTTGAAGACCCCAGGTAAAGGAGAAAAAATAAGGAACTAGGGGAAAAATTAAGTACTATGGAGCTAGAGTCAGAATAACACAAAATTTAGCAGCTTCTACATTAAAAGACCAAAGTTCTTGGAACAATTTATTTTGAAGAGCAAAGGAGCTGGGCTTGCAACCAAGAATAACTTATCCAGCAAAGTTGTGTGTTATCTTGAAGGAAAAAAATGCATATTTAATGAACTAGAGGACTCTCAGGTATTTATAAAGAAAAGACCAGAACTTGAATAGACTATAACATGGAAAACTTGATCTACAAGACTCAGGAGAAACATAAGAAGGTAAACAATAAAGGCCAGTTATAAAGGACATAGTAAGGTCAAAATCTTTACTTCTTATATGAGAAAATAGCTATAACTCTTAAGAATGTTATCATTACTTGAGTACTTCGAAAGAGAATACATAGATAGAAGGCTTGGAGTTGAGTTGAGTATGATGGAATGATCTTAAAAAAAAAATTCAGTAGGGAGAGGTAAAATGTAGCGATTATATCATAAAAATGAAGTATGAATGGAAGAACTGCTATAGTGGAGGCATGAGGGGGTGGAGGGCTGGTAGTACTAGAACTTTATTCTCATCAGAATTGGGTTAAAGAGGGGATAACATATACATCCAGATGGGTATTAATGTCTTCTTAACTTACAGAGAAATAGGAGGGCAAGGGGATAGGATAGGGGTGGGGAACCTGGGCTGAGAGGCTGAATGTGGCTTCCAGGTATGGCCCTTTGACTGAATCCAAACTTCACCGAACAAACCCCCTTAATAAAAGGATTTATTCCCTAAAACTTAGACTCAGTCAAAAAGCCACACTCACAGACCTAAAAAGCCACATGTGGTCTGGAGACCACAGGTTCAGCACCCCTGAGATAGGATAAGGGAGGGGTTCTTAGAAGGAGTTTGGATAAGGGTAGCAGTGGTTAAAAGTCAATTAGATGTTTGAGGAGGGATGGGTAAAAAAAGAGGGAGAGAAGGATAAACTGATGAAAATAGGATAGAGGGAAATGCACAACTAGTCATTATAACTTTGGCTGTGAATGGGATGAATTCACCCATAAAACAGAAATGGATAGCAGAATGGATTAAAAATCAAAATCCAACAATCTGTTGTTTACAAGAAAGACATTTAAAAATTAGAGATATGCATAGAGTAAAAATAATTTAAAAATTATTTTTTAAAATATATAATATTTTATATTTATAAAAAAATAGAAAATTTATTGTGCTTCAACTAATGTAAAAAAAAAGCAGGCATAGCAATCATGATCTCAGACAAAGTTAAAGCTAAAACATACTTAATTAAAAAATATAAACAGGGAAACTACATTATGATAAAGGGTACCATAGATAATGAAGCAATATCAAGACTAAACCTATATGCTACAAATGCTATAGCATTCACATTTTTAAAGAAAAGGCTAAGTGAATTATAAATGGAAATAGCAAAATTATAATTTTGGAAGATTTCAATCTTCACCTCTGAGAACTAAATAAATCTAACCATATTATAAACAAGAAAGAAGTCAAGTAGATTAATAGAATCTTAGATAAGCAAAAAATGATAGATGTCTGGGGAGAATTCCACGGAAATAGAAAAGAACCCATCTTCTCCCCTCTACCCCCAAAAAATTGACAGCATATTAGGGTATAAAAACATTATAGTTAAATGAAGAAAAGCAAAAATACCAAATGAATTCTTTTCAGATCATACTGTAATATTCAATAAAGGACCATAGAAACACAGATTAAAAATTAATTGGAGACTAAACAACCTAATCTTTAAGAATGAATATTAAATAACAAGTCATAAAAACAATCAATAAATTTATTAAAGAGAATGATAATAATTAAACAACATATCAAAATCTATGGGATGCAGCAAAAGCAATAATCAGGAAAATATCTATGTCTAAATGCTGACATCAATAACATAAAGAAAGAGGAGACCACTAAATTGGCTATGCAATTTTTTAAAAAAGAGAAAAAGAACAATTTTAAAATCTCCAATTAAATTCCATATTGGAAATCCTAAAAAGTTAAAGGTGAGATTAGTAAAACTTAATGTAAGAAAAACATTGAGTTAATAAATAAAACTAGAAGTTGGTTTTATGTAAAAGCCAATAAAATAGATAAGCCATTGGTTAATATGAAAAAAAAGAAAACCAAATTATTAGTATCAAAAATGAAAAGGGTAAATATATCACTAATGAAGGTAAAATAAAAGCAATTTTTAGAAATTATTTTGCCCAATTATACGTCAATAAATTTAACAATTTAAGTGAAATGGAAGAATATTTACAAAACTATAAATTACCTAGGTTAACAGAAAAGGAAACAAAATATCTTAAACTTATTTTATAAAAAGAAATTGAGCAGACCATAAATGAGCTTCCTAAGAAAAAAGCATCAGGATCAGATAGACTTACAAATGAATTCTACCAAACATTTAAAGATCAAGCAATTCCAATATAAAATAAATTATTTGGAATAATAGGCAAAGAAGGAGTCCTACCAAACTCCTTTTATGGAACAAATATGGTGCTGATATCTAAAGCAGGAATGGCAAAATCATAGGATGAAAATTATAGACCAGTTTCATTAATGTGAATGGATGCAAAAATTCTAAATAAATACTAGCTAGGAGACTACAAGAAAATATTACAATGATTATATGTGTTGACCAAATAGGATTTCTACCAGGAATGTAAGGACAATATAAGGAAAATTATTAACATAATTAATTATATCAATAACAAAAGTATTAAAAAACATATGATTATATCAATAGATGTAGATAAAGCTTTTGACAATATGCAACACTCATGCCTATTAAAAAAACATTCAAAAGTATAGGTATGAATGGAATTTTCCTTAAAATGATAAGAAACAACCTCCTAAAACCATAGTCAAGCATTTTTTGTAGTGGGAATAAGCTGAAAGCCTTCCCAATAAGATCAGGAGTGAAACAAGGATGCCCATTATCACCACCATCATTCAATATTGTATTAGAAATGCTAGCAGTAGCAATAAGGAAAGAAAAATAAATTAAGGGAATCAGAATGGTCAATGAGGTAATAAAACAATCTCTCTTCACAGGCGATACACTTCGAAAATCCTAGTGATTCAATTAAAAGGTTAATTGGAAAAAATAATAATTTATCAAACTTACAAGATATAAAATAAACCCACATAAATCATCATCAGCATTTATATATATATATATATATATATCACCAACAAAACCCTGCAAGAAGAAATAAGAGAACAAGAAGAGATACCCTATTTAAAATATCTATAAGTGAGGCAGAGCTAGGATGGCTGAGTAAAGGCAAGGACTAGCCTGAGCTCTCCTCCAAACCCGTCCAAATGCTTTTAAAAAAAAATGATTCTAGACAAATTCTAGAGCAGCAGAACTCACAAAAAGATGGAGTGAAACAAATTTCCAGCCCAAGACAACTTAGAAGGTCAGCAAGAAAACCTGTTGCACCAGGGTGAGAGAGGAATGTAGTTTCCAGACCTCTCAGCCCATAAATGTCAAAGAAAACTTAGAAGTTCAGCAGGAAAGATCTAATGCACCTGGGTAAGAGTGGAGCACAGTCCAGCACAGGCTGTGCCAGCACAGCCCCGAGCCTCAGCAAACCAGGAGCAGGCCTTGAGAGTGACTGAATCAGCAGCAGCAGTGGCTGCTTCTCAAGCTCTCAGCCTACAGACAGTAAAGGGATCAAACAATTGGTCAGGAGATTAGGGTGGTCTTTTTTCTAACACTGAGGCAGGACTCTGTTGCTTTACCCGTACTCAGATTTGGGTCATAGTCCTGGGTGGAAGTCCCAGGGTGAAGAGGAGCAAGAGCATAGGAGAACTTGCAGCCATAGTGGACCCTCCTCGTAGGCGCAGGGCAGAAAAGAGTACTTGTGGTCACTCACAGACCAGAGCACAGAGAAGGAGAGTAGTAAACACCTCTCCTTAGATCATACTACCTTGGAAAAACTGATCAAAAGACATGATCGTTTTTCTGATGAAATAATCAAAGCTATCTATAATCATTGAAAAATATTCTAACTCACTATTGATTAGGGAAATGCAAATTAAAACAATTCTGAGTTATTACCTCATACCTATTTGATTGACTAATAGGAGAGAAAAGGAGAATGACAAATGTTGGAGGGGATATGGGGAAAATGAGACTTTAATGCACTATTGGTGGAGTTGTGAACTGATTCAACTATTTTGTAGAGCAACTTGGAACTATGCCCAAAGTGTTATAAAACCATGCATACCCTTTGATCTAGCAATGCCACTACTAGGTCTGTATCCCAAAAGAGATAAAAAAAAAAAAAAGGAAAAGGACCTATATGTATAAAAATATTTATAGCAGCTCTTTTTGGGGATTAAAGAATTAGAAGCTGAGGGGAAGGCCATCAATTGGAGAATGGCTGAACAAATTGTGGTATATGATTAAGATGGAATACTATTATACTATAAGAAATGAGTAGCATGCTCTCAGAAAAACCTGGAAAGACTTGCATGAACTGATGCAAGTGAAATGCACTATGTACAAAGTAACAGCAATATTGTAAGATGATCAGCTGTGAATGACTCAGCTATTCTCAGCAATACAATGATCCAAGACAACTCTGAAGGACTTATGATGAAAAATGCTATCCATCCCCAGAGAAAGAACTGATGGTGTCAAAATACAGACTGAAGTATACTTTTTAAAAAATTTTCTTTCTTTTCTTTGAGTTTGGTTTTGTCTATGTTTTCTTTCACAACATGACTGTTAAGGATATGTTTTGCATAACTACTTATGTATAACCTATATCAAATTGTTTGCCTTCTCAATGAGATGGGTTGGGGAGGGAGAAAGGAAGAGAATTTGAAATTCAAAGCTTTAAAAATGAATGTCGAAAATTATTTTTACAAATTTTTTTTAAAATTAAAAAAATTCTTTTTTACATATAGAGAAAATAAAATGGTAAATAAAAACTAAAAAAAAAAAACTATAGACTGTATAAAATATCTGGGAATATATCTGCCAAGACAAATCCAGGAATTATATGAATGTAATTATAAAACACTTTTTATACAAATAAAGTCACATTTAAATAATTGGAGAGATATTAATTGTTCATGCGTAAGCAGAGTCAATATAACAAAAATGACAATTCTGTCTAATCTACTTATTCAATACCATCTCAATTAAACTACCAAAAAATGATTTTGTTGAGCTAAAAATAAAATAATAAAATTCACTTGGAAAAAAATAGGTCAAGAATATCAAAGGAATTAATGGGGAAAAATATAAAAGAAGAGGTTTAGCAGTACCAGATTTTAAACTATATTGTAAAGTACTAATTATCAAAACTCTCTGGTACTGGCTAAGAAATAGAAAGGTAGATCAGTGAAACAGAATAGAATACATAGTAGCAAATGATTACAACAAAAATAAAGATTTGAGCTTTTGGAATAAGAATATACTATTTGGTAAAAAAAATGTTGGGAAAACTGGAAGCAATCTTGTAGAAATTGGGTATAGATCAATATTTTACATATTTACTAAGACAAGATCAGATAGGATATATGACCTAGATATAAAAAGAGATATTATAAGAACAATCTAGAAGAACATGAAACATATTACTTGTCAGACTTATGGATAGGAGAATTTATGAATAAATAAGAGAATATTTTGAGATTTGAAATGGATAATTTTGATGATATTAAATTGAAAAGGTTTTGTACAAATCAAACCAATGTATCCAAGATTAGAAGGAAAGCAGAAAATTGGGGGGGGTGAGAAATTTATAGACAGTCTCTTGGATAAGGTCTCATATCTCAAATATATAGATAACTTTGTCAAATTTATAAGAATATGAATCATTCCCCAATAGGTAAATAGTCAAAGAATATGTTCATATGAAGAAATACTCTAAATAATTATTGATTAGAGAAATGAAAATTAAAACAACTTTGAAAAAAATCTCATAATTATCAGATTGGTTAAATTGATAGAAGGGGGAAATAACAAATGTGGGGAGGTGTGGAAAAATTGGGACATTAATACAGCTGGTGGAACTGTGAACTAATTCGACCATTTGGAGAGCAATCTGAAATTATGCCCAAGGAGTTATAAAACTGTGTATCCCCTTTGACCCAGCAATAGCACTATTAGGTCTGTTTCCAAAGGTAATCAGGGAAAAAGAAAAAGAACCTATATTTTCTAAAATATTTATAGCAGCTCTCTTTGTTGTGGTAAAGAACTGGAAATTGAGGGGAGACCCCATAAACTGGGAAATTGCTAAACTAGTTGCGGTATATGATCATGATGGAATACTACTGCACTGTAAGAAATGATGAGCTAGTTGATTTTAGAAGAAAAAAAATATGTAAAGACATGAAATAATGAAAGTGAAGTGAGCAGAGCCAAGAAAACATTGTATAAGGTAACATCAGTATTTTTCAAAGAATAATTGTAAGCAACCAAATTATTTTTAGTACCATAAATAGTCAGACCAATTATAAAGAACCTATGAAGGAAGATATTATCCACCTCCAGAGAAAGAACTGATAAATTGAAGTATGCATAGTGTGGTTTTACATATATTTTAAAATCTGCATCAAATGGTGTTCTTCTTTAGTGTTGAGTGGGGAGGGAGATAATTTGGAACTTAAAATGTAATCAAGAAAGTAAAAGAAAGAAAAGAAAATGAACCTCAATAAAAAAGAAATTAAGGTTACATATGCAATCAGTCTTCTTAATAGTGAGATTTTATGATTTCCTGGCTTTTCCAAACCTATTCTAATCCTACCCATTCTTGAGTAAGAATGAGATCTTGTATTTATCATGCCTCAGGCAAGAGTCTATTCAATCCTGAGTCTAGACTTTTCAGAAACTACCAGCATGTCCTTTGGTTCTGTTAACCCAAGTCTACCCCACTGTTTATCCCTGGTCCCCAGCAGCTTCCAAAGAATATCAGGAGTACACATTTATAAGCAGTTCTTAAAGCATTCTTAAAGATCATTTATTCTGACTTGTCCTTTTAGAGATGGAAAAAAAAAACAACTGGGTAAGGAGATATAGAGGTAAAGTTTTTACCCTAAAAAGTAGGAAGGAAGGACTGGCTTTATGATGGAAAAAAACCTAGTTTAATTATATTAACAGCTGAAAAGTCAACCCTGTTTTAAGTGAGTAATTGAAGTTCTTGATCTTTCAAGGGATATGAAATTCATAGATGAGGGACAGGAAGGATGTATCTACAACAATTGCAGGGGTCATATTATACAAGGTTGATGATCCTGCCAAAAAATTGCAGTTCAGGTTAAGTAACATGTAGGGAACCTTAGAACTGGGGTCAGGAGGCATAAGCTCATATCCTAGCTATGACAATTACTAGCTTTGTGACCATATCAATGTGTCAGTCAACAATAATTTAGTAAACAAGCATTTATTAAGGGTTTGTTCCATGCTAGAGACTATACTATCCCCCCAAGAGATTCAAAATCAGGTTTAAAAAATGGTCCCTGTACTCATGGAGCTCACATTCTAATGGGGGAGAACACATGAAAATAAGTACATATAAAACATATATAGAGTAGACGGAAGGTAATCTGAAAGGGGAAGGCACTCATGGCTATGGGAGAGAAGGGCAAGGCCACCTGCAGAAGATTTGAATTGAGTTGAACCTTGAAGGAAACCAGGTAAACTAAGAAGCAAATGTGAGTGTTCAAAGCAGTCCAGACCTATGGAATAGTTGGAGCAAAGTCACAGGCCTGTAAATGGAGGAACTCAAAGTATGTCAGTGTATCTTTATCACAGAGTGCAGGAAGTAGTGAAAGAAGATTGGAAATGAAGGAAGGGTCCAGATACTGAAGAACATTAAATTTCAAATAGAGGAGTTTATATTTGAATCTAGGGGTAATAGAGAGCCACTGGAGAACATTAAGCAGGGATATGAGATGGTCAGACCTACACTTCAGAAATCACTATATAGCAGCTAAGAGGAGAATGGGACTGCAGTGGGGAGAAACTTGAGGCAGGGAGAAAAGTTAGAAAGTTATTGGAATAGTCCAGGTGCAAGGTGGTAAGGGACTGCACTAATTCTGTGGCTGTATATATTGAGAGAAGTGGGCATATATGAGAAATGTTGTAAAGGCAGAAATGACTATAAAGATGCCATTTCAAATTTCAGAGTTTCAATTTCCTTAACTGTAAAAGTGAGGGTGATAACACTTATAGTTCAACAGAAATGTTATTATTTCAACAGAAATACTATTATTACAGTAAAAACAATACAGTATAGAGGAAAAAGAAGTAGTAAGCTTGGAGTCTAGAGGCCTGTGTTTGTTCCCAAAAGATTTAATTTTTTCCTCTACACAGGTATTTACTAAATGTGTGCTTGAAGACACGTTGTTTTGTCTCTCTGAGTCTCAGTATCATCATCTACAAAATGAGCATACTAAAATTTGTACAGCCTTCATTATTGTGCTATTGTAAGGAAAATGTTTTAATTTAACAACAATATTGGTGTGAACCTGCCAACCCTCAACAAATACAAACCTTCAAATATCAAAAGCTAAAAAAAAATACACATTATCATAAACATTCATTTATTTTGTCTAATAAAAATAAGTAAATTATCTTTAATAAAGTGATATCAAACTTGTCCTATTTATTCACACACTCTCCTTTCCCCTTCATTTCCTGTATAGTTTCTAGATGTTGTTACTGTTATTGTTACTCTTATGTGCAAAACCGTAATCAAGACACAAACACAATTTACATTTTTCATATCCCATATCATGTCATTCCTATGCATATTTCTTTACATACTTCAGAATTGTTATTTCTCCTGGCACAAAAAAATATTCCTTTAGGAAAAAGTTTTGTAAACTTTAAAATACTAATTCAGTGGTGTCACACTCAAACAGAAACCTGGTCACTAAACTATACTTAAGGCCCTGTGGACCACATATTGATTTAATTTTGAAATGTGGTATTATCTACGCTTTATTGTATTTTTATGTATTTGGTTAAATATTCTCTAGTTTCATTTTAATCTAGTTCAGGCTGTACTCCCACTCAGGTGTTGGGAGCCATGTGCAGTCCCCAAACTTTGGGTCTGACACCTCTGTACTAAAGCATGTACTAAAGTATAACAATAATAATGTGAATGTCATAGTGCAATAGATAGAGCACCAGCCCTGGATTCAGGAGGACCTGAGTCAAATCTGGCCTCAGACACATAACACTTACTAGTTGTGTGACCCTGGGCAAGTCACTTAACCCCATTGCCTAGCCCAAAAAAAAAAAAAATATATATATATATATGTGAATGTCATAACTACTGAAATTAACATAAAAACCATACTATAGTGACCTGTCCAAGCACTGTTTCTATATAAACTCTATCAAGTAGAAGATGAAAAGATGATAATGATGATGATGATGACAGTGATGATGATGATGATAATGACAACTTGAGAATAACATTAAATCCAGTTGCAGAGAGACAGTAATGACCAATTGCTGAGACTTTAGCATTTGTAGTCACCAGGAAGTTAGTCGAGTAGTATCAGTTTGTCAGGCACCATCATTAGAAAGGCTGCCATTCTTCCATTACACATATTGCTATTAGTTATAGAAGGAAAGGTAATCTGTTTGGGGCAGCCAAATGAACAATTAGCTCACAAAAGTGAGCATTGACTCCACGTAAATTATACGCTCCATAATGCTAGAGAGAGATGCTAACAGAAAAAACCCCAAGTCCTGCTAGAAGCTTAAATAGATCCATTTTCTTCTTAGTGTGGGTGCTTACTCAACCAGGACAAATTGCAAACTACCTATAACTGACTTTACCTGTGCAATGTTATCTGCATATTCCATAAATCCTCCATAGAGGCACCACCACATATACTAGATGCCTTCTTCTGGTTATTTTCATGTTCCATCGATACCAATGCAGAACACCTCCATTAGCTATAATATCATTCATATTAACTGAGACAAAGTAAAATAATTAAATTGATTGACATTTAATATTAAGCATACCTTTGGTTAAAAGTCCATTTTTCCAAGTCTTAATTTGCTTTTAGCCCATAATTTTGTTTGATTTGGGTTTTTAAAAACTGAGTCTCCATATCCCACCAAGGCTACAAGTGCAACAACTAATTATGAGCCTGATCCACTCTGATCAGTATGGGAGCTTTAATCAGATTCATTTCTAACCTGGGCCACTTTTTTGTCTTTCTTTTTCAGAGGTACCACACTAGAACAACTCAAAACCTTACTTGGAACATACTGACTTTTACTTTAGAAATGATTATAACAATTTTAGCAATCTGATTTCTGAGTCCATAACATATTTACACTAGTAAATCATAAAATTAAAATGGGACTAGGATGCTTTGGATAGGGACACTGAAAGCAGCAAAAAGTGACAACTTTGATAGCAAGGAAAGAAGGGAGGAAGGGAGAGAGGGAGGAAGAAAAGAAAGAAAGAAGGGAAGGAAGGAAGGAAGGAAGGGACAGAGGGAGGGAGGAAACAAGCACTTATTAAGAGCCTGTTATGTGCTAGGCACTATATAAGTACTTTACAAATATGATCTCATTTGATCCTCACAAGACCCCTGGCAGCTATTGTGGCTATCTTTATTTCCATTTTATAGTTAAGGAAACTGAAGTGGACAGATGTTGAGTGATTTCCTCAGTGTCACATAGCTAATAAATGTCTGAGACTAGATTTGAACTCATATATTCCTGACTCCTCTATCTACTGTATTACCTAATTGTCTGTAGATGTTAAAAATAATGTACTTGCAGTCAGAAATCTTGGACTTTCACCCCCCTGTTTTGCCACTAACTAGTAGTTTTACTATAGACAAGTTACTTTTTCTTCTTTTAATTTGTTTCAATAAAAAGTATTGACCACCTATCATATATATTATAGCTCTGACCTACCTCTAAGCCTCTAAAATCTCTTCATAGATTTTGTAGTCTAGAATGATAGACAAGAAAAGTTCATAAATGATGGCAGTAAAGAACTGTGTGAGAAGCATGCTGTGAGTGATGCCAATAAAGGGAATGAAAAATCACTTTTGACTGGGCTAAAGAACATGTCTAGACCTGTCTTCTCTTCCGTAATATCAGAATAGGGAAAAGGGTGACTGAAAAATCTCCAAGATCTTTTTTTAGCATTATGGGTTTTGTCTCTTGCCAATTCTAAAAAATCTGACACAGGAAACAAAGGATTATCTGGCTCTCTGGTAGATAAACTACCAAAGCAGACACAATAATTCAAAAGGTACAAGTCTCTAAAAATTATTGATTGTGTGTATATACACACACTCTCACACACGTGAATGTGCTTATGTATATGTATGTGTTAATATATATGCATATATGTATACTATATATAACATATATATGGGTATGTATATAAGTATATGTTTATGTATATGTATGTATATATACAACATATATATGTTTATGTATAAGTGTGTATACAACATATATACAACATATAATTATCATTATTAGATAACCTAATAGTTAAAGGATCAGTGAGTTTGTCAATTTGGGTACTCATTCCTCCAACACAGACTGAATACAACCCCTGTGCCTTAGCAGATGCCCTTTAATGGATGCTATTTCTGGAATATTTAGTGCCCTTATACCAACCTACTGATGAGCTCCCTAAATGCAGATAGACTGGGCCTCCTTAGTAGCTTTTCCCCCATGACAAGCTTTTCCCTTCCTTTGGAATATCCTTTGAGAGTATAATGTCACCATGACATGATGAGACATCAAAGGACAGTTTTTGAAGATCAAATTAGATAATGCACATAAAGAAAAGAGAAGAGAAGCTTAAGAGAAGCAGCATTAAGCCTATTCTTGAAGAAGATCCTTTGATGAACAGATTATGGTACACTAATTTAATAGAATACTAGTGCCTATAGGAAGTAATGAAAGGAATAGTTTCAGAGAAAACTGGTAAAACTTGCATGACCTGATACAGTGTGAAGGGAATAGAATCAAGAGAACAATTTATATGGTAACAAAATTGTCAAAACAAATGACTTTGGACAATTTAAGAACTCTGATCAATGCAATGACCAGCTATAGTTCCAGAGGATTGATGAAGCTACCTATGTCCTGAGAACAAGATAATAGATCCAGGGTGTATCATCATCATCATCAACAACAACAACAATATCATAGCTAGTATTTTTACAGGTACTTTAAGATTTATGAAGTGCTTTTCATGTGTCTTCTCATTAAATCCTCAAAAGAACTCTGTAAGATTGAATGGGATACATATTATTTTGGACACATCAAATGCAGGGATTTCTTTTGCTTGACTGTGAGTATTTGTTATAGGGGTTTTCTTTTCTTTTTCTTTTTGTTTTCTTTTTTTCACTGTTGAGCTGGAAATGGACGGAAAAGAAAATAAGTGAATGTTCATTGAAAGAAAATGAAATTCAATTCATAAAGGAAGACTTTTTTGTCTTCCATTATTGGAAGTATGGTAGAAGTAACAAATCTGGTGCCAGTACTGTGGAGAGGAGTCCTATTGATTTAGATACACAGTACTGGCATATTTCCAATGGAAGGTGCTCTCCATTCTCAAGTGGAAAAAATTACATGAAACAAGGGACTAGATTTATTCACATTAGTTTCCCTCTCAGCACAACTTTTGCAAACTGATCAAAATGAATACCATGGCAATTGCCAAGTTCAGCTGTCTCATACAAGCTCCAGGTGCACTAGAAGGTGCTGATGTGATTCTCACCTAGCCAGGTCTTTGGAATAGAGATTCCTGGTATGACAGTAATTTAAAGAAATAGCTTTCATATCAGGCAAACATAAGGCAATAATAAAAGGAATCCACCCACATTGAACAGCATCACTCTGGCAGAAGAGTGGGAAAAGGGCAAGGGCACAATGTAAACTTTTCACCCAGACACAAAATTTCAATATGGGTCCAAAGTACTCCTTTTTGTCCCATTCTTTAAAGAAGAGACATAGGAAGAAAAATAAGGTTATTCTGTCATAATGTCCACTGCTTCTCTTTTATCTTTTTCTTCTTAGATCAATGGTTATGTCTACCCCGGACTATGCCAGAAAGTTATCATTTTCCTTGTCAACAAAACAAAGAAAACACGATGATTTGGAACAGAATAGCCCAAGAAAACAGTCATAGCTCTTGACCTTATTAGGACTGTAAGAGTTAATAAGAATAGCAAACTTTTTTCCCCCTCTTTCCATTGTAAGATGTTTTTGTTCTCTCTGATAGTGGGATGGAGGAAGGGGTCTCTTGTCCTTTAAGCATTTTTTAAAATTGAATTTTATTTTAGACTCAAACTCCAGAACACAAATACACAATACAGAAAAGAAAAAAAAAAACAATCATAAAATCAAATATTGGAACTTAATTACAAAGTAAGAAAAGAGAGAAAAACATGCCATGTGCATAGTAGAACTTAAAAGAAGTTTCAAAATATGTAATGATAAATTTTCATTTCAAGAAAGGCTACACATTGTGTGGAGAGCTGTCCATCTTTTCTTTGCTTCCTTATGTTTCCTTTTGTTCTCTGCTATGTGATTCTTTTACTTTGTTCTTTTTTTCCCCTCCCTCCCCCCCAAAGGCTACAGTTGAGTGTGGATATATTTCTCTATAGATATATACATATACATATGTACTTACATATATAGACATATGCTTTCCCAAACAAATTCTACTCCTGATCTTTGTTTTTATGTTTGTGCCTATCTTGTTTCCTATCCCTCCTGACTCCTCTACTTTACTTCTACCCACTATTTTGCCCTTCTATTACTAAGCCTACACCCCTCCAAGGATCCTTTCCCTATCCTCCCATTCCCATAAATCTAAAGACCCTTCTATAGCCCCTTAAAACCTATTCCCTTACCCTCCCCTCTAGAGAACCCTCCTTTGTCCTCTTTCCCCTCCCTATTCCTTCATGATTTTGTTTCTTATAAACATAGAAGACTTTGATACTCTTCTAAATATACATGTATTGTTCCCTCTTAAACCCATTCCCAATGAATGTAGGTTACCAGAACTACCAGCCTTCCTCCCCCATCTAATTCCCTTGTATTGATTCTTCCTCTTACACCTCATTTATATAAAATAATTACTCTTTTTAGCTGTTCCTAAATGGTTTTACTTTTTAAATTCATATCATATTCAGGTGTTCCTATGAGCTACCCAATTATTAAGAAGAATCTTAGACATATGTTTTGCATTTTACAAATATAAAAAGAAAATAGTCTGTCCTTGTTGAATCTCTTGTAATCAGTCTTTGGTATGTACCTTACATTTCTCTTGGCTCTTGTATGTCAAATCTTCTATTAAGTTCAGATTTTTTTTTTAACAAAATCTTGAACATCTGATAGTTGATCAAATGACTTTTTTTTTTCATTAAGGATTATGCTTAACTTTGCCAGGTATGATATTTTTGACTGAAGCACCAGTTCTTTTCCTCTTCAATATATAGTGTTCCAAGACCTGTGGTCATTAAATGTTTCTGCTGCTAGGTCTTGTGTGATTTTAATTGTGGAACCATCATATTTAAATTGTTTTTTTTTTCCTTGTTGCTTTTAATATTTTATACTTGATCTGGGGGTTTTGGAATTTGACTATAATATTTCTATGAGTTTTCCTCATAGGATATATTTTAAGTGGTGATTGATGATTTTTTTTATATTTCTACTCCCCCCACCCCCTGGTTCTAATGCTTCAGGACAATTTTCTTTAATTATTTCTTGTATTATTGCATCAAGATTCTTTTTTTCATCATAGCTTTTAGTTAATTTGATTATTTTTGTTTTGTCTTCTTGATCTATTCTCTAGATCTGTTGTTTTACTTATAAGATCTTTTACTTTCTCTTCTATTTTTTTCATTATTCATATTTTGTTTAGTTCTTTCTTAATCTCTTATCATTTTGCTGGCCTTGCCTTGCCCAATTCTAATTTTCAAGGTGTCATTTTCTTCTTTAAGATTTTGTATCTCTAGGGCAGGCACAGTGGATAGAGCACTCACCCTGAAGTCAGGAAGACCTGAGTTCAAATCCAGCCTCAGATCAAACACGACACTTACTAGCTGTGTGACCCTGGGCAAGTCACTTAACCCCAATTGCCCCCCAAAAAAAGATTTTGAATCTACTTTTCTAATTGGTTGACTTTCCTTTCATAGTCTTCTTGTTTTTCTTGGAATATTCTTTTTTTCTTTTCTTTTTTTTAGTTTTTCCTTCATCCCTCTCATTTGATTTTTAAAGTCTTTTTTAAGTTCTTCTATGAATTATTTTTGGGCAGGTGACCATTTGACATTAGTCTTTGGGGTAGAAGGGGGTTTCTTTGCCTCAATATTCTCCTCTGAAGATGAACCCTAGTCTTCTCTATTACCATAATAGCTTTCTATAGTTGGATTCTTTCTCCTTTGCCTTTGCATTTTTGGTAGTAATAACTTAATTTTTGTAATCACTTCTAGCCCTGGGGCATGGGGGATGGTGCCTCTTGCCCCAGATCTTCAGTTCTTCCCTCTAGCCTGGAACCAACACCAAACCTCCAGCCTCCTGTAAGTTCCCACAGCCAGGGACCTTCTGCCTCACTGCTTCTGCACTCACCAGGTGTGTGCTAGTTCCTTCTTGCCCCCACTGCTCTCAGCAGCACAGCTGGGTCTGACATTCCTTGTTAGCAGAGATTCCTTTGATCTTCTGGGGCTCAGATACCCAACTCCCTTCACTATCCCAGGGGTAAAAGTTCCTGTAGCTGGGGCCAAGGCAGCCTCCCAAACCAGCGAACCAGGGATTGCAGCTTGGTGTTAACATGGCCCCTAGCCTGAAGGTGTTTACTCTTCATAAGGAACAAACCTCCTGGGATGTTTCTTCTGATCTTCTTGAATTGTCCCAGAAAGACCACTGTTGTGCCTTTATTCTTATTTATTTTTACTGGCACTTTGTTTGCCCTAAGGTGCTATTTTGTCTCTTTTGTGGGGAAAAATCTTGAGAGCTTGGAATTTTCTGACCTACTCCACCATCTTCTCAGAGTCCTCTCTAAGCATTTTTTTATTCAATGTGCCTTATAGTGTTGGAATAGAACTTCAACAAATGAAAGTTAGGCAAAGACTGATAGATCCCCACATTCAGGATGTAGTTAGCCTGGATAATCCCAAAGATTCTCATGTTCTGTGTTTCTATATACTTCTAGGCTACACCAGAACGCTTGACAATATACTAAAAACCACTTCTGCCTTACACTCTTTTTGCTTCCTTCTCATCAATGTATAAAGATGGAGGAAGGTAGACCAATGTGCACAGAAGGCACTGGAATTAAGGGAAGGAAATTCAAAAAATCTCATCCCTGGACATTTCAACAGGCAAAAGGAAGATAGGGAAAATAATATTTATAAAGGCATAGAGCTAGGAAATGTGACCTAATCTTAAATAGGAGGCCAAAAATGGAAATAATAAAAGGAGATCAAAATAAAGACAATTGACTTGATACTTGGCTACTTTGCCATCATGGATTCAAACCAGTTCAATTCAACAAACTTTTTATGAAGTGCCTACTGCACATCATGGGGCAATTAGGTGGTACAATGGATAGAGCACTGGATTTGGAAACAGCAAAACTCATCTTCATGAATTCAAATCCATGCTCACACACTTCCTAGCTGTGTGACCCTAGGAAAGTCACTTAACCCTTTTGCCTCAGTTTCCTTATCTGTAAAATGGGCTGGAGAAGGAAATGGCAAATCACCTCAGAATCTTTGCCAAGAAATCCCCAAATGGGGTCATGAAGAGGAAGACAGAAATGACTCAACAAGAATAACAAATGTACATCATATACTGTACTAATCATGGAGGACACAAAAACAAATGGAAATAAATCCTTGCACTTAAAGAACTTATATTTCTAAATGGTGATATAATAGTTGTAATTATTTGTCCCCACCCAACCCTCAAACAATATAAGCCCTATTTACCCCTGCTTTCTTCTATTGAAAATTTTTAACCTAAACTAGCTCTCCTTTTTTTCATGGATATTCCAGAATATCTCCCATTTATTTTGGATGATGTGCTAGTACAATAAATAACAATTCTTTATGAGGATTCAAACCATTTTCTTACCGTAAGAGATTGTGTTTCCATGCTATGGGTTCAAATGGCCCATTCTTCAGCAAGTCATGCTCCACTTTGCATCTGCTGATGCCCTCTAATAAACTCATTACCTCTAATGTCATCACCATGCTATTAATTAACATCATCTCTCTCAGTTTCCTGTCTCCTCTGATTGGAGGGTTGGAGGGTGTAATACCAAACTTGTCCCAATGCCTTCCTTTGCAGCTCACTCCATTTTGCATCTGCTCCTCTGCTTTGTTTCAAGTTCATGGAACAGCAAAATACCTCTACTGAGTACCTCCTAAGGCCCCCCGCAACAGCCTCATTTCTGTCTCCTCTTGTGTGTTGTTTATATCCCTTTATTAGATTTTAAGATACTGTAGGACAGGGTCTATATTTTTATTAATTGTATCTCCAGTGCTTACAATAGTACCTGGCACATAGTAGTTGCTTAATAAATGATTATTGGATTGGATTGGACTGGAAGTATTTAGTGCATCCAAATTTTCTTATAGCAGGTTCTCCTTTGAAGATGCTGCACAATTTGTTAAGGAGTTGCTTTTATTTTTTAACCTAGGTATTTATATGATTCCTATTTAATCTTTGGATCAGCACATATCAGTAGTATTTCAACTTGGTAAACAACTAGGTCCTTTGCCTTGTCTTATGGAAAGGGCTTATGGATTACTATTCTCTCATTTTTTTGACAGTGAATTGGAAACATTGAATGTTGGGCATCAACTCTCCATTTTTTAATTAAGGCAATTACATAGTGTAGAGATTCAATATACAATTTCTAATAAATAAAGCTCTAAGGAGAAAAAGAAAGAGAGGGTCTCTTGACTTTCCTTTTTAAATATAATCAAAGATATATATTTTGCATCCTTTATACCCTGTTTTCCAGGCACCTTACTATTTGCAGGGTAATTATTCCAGTAAGATTGGAGAAAAAGTGGCCATACTTTGAAGTTTGCATGAACTAAAATGAATTTGCTTCAAAATAAAAGGTTTTGTTCTATTTTTTTTCCATTTCCCTATTTGGCCCATAGGATTTTATAACTGGAAGGAACCATAAAAATCACTTCATCCAATACACAAATAAGAAATTTGAGGTTCAGAGAAACAAAACAAATAAATAATATAGTTTCAATTTGAACCTCTGTCTTCAGACACCAAATCCATAAGTGGATGTTTCTAATTGATCCATCAGTTACCAAAAAGGCTTCTATTCTTTCTTCTAAGTATTAATTTAAAATATTTAAGAATAGAAAACTGGCAAAATGTCTTCTCCTTAAAGAGCATATAATAAAATTCATAAAATCAAATGAGAAACAAATGTTTTTAAGTACCAAAGGCAAAAAATAAAATGCAGTGAGACAGGGCCCCTCCTTCCCAGTATTTTAAAAGTAATTTAAAAGACATGCAAATAAATGACAGTTCTCAATTACTGAAATGGATCTGTGGTTTTATTGATATAGTTGTCACCACAGTGAAATAGATGACAACATATAGCATAAGACTCTTCTTGTCCATGCCCTCTAATAAATTTATCACATGGATTTCTCCACCACCCAACATGCTAGTGGTCTTTGATATATACTGATTTTAGACAACTGTACAAATACACCCATTTAGACAACAATTAAAAGCATTGCAAAGGAACACATTATTAAGTACCAAATGATTCATACAATGAGTTCTCTTTCCAGGAGTGGCTATTATCTTTCATCTCCATAACCCCAGTGTCCTTGATATCCTTCAATTATACTTCAGTGGATCTATGATATTATCCCATCTCACAGGTCTCTCTCAACTTAGGCCCCAACATTGCTAACTTAGGTTCTAGTTTATTTTTTTTTTCTTGGTAGGAATTCTCTATCAGACACACCATTAGATTTCTAGGGCAAATGAGCAACAAGGTGGAGGACTAGACATTTTCTTTGATCCTCACAATCCCTCAGACCTTTCCAAAACAAAAATTATGCACCAAAGATAAAGCAACTTTATCTGTCAGAATCCAAAAGAAGGTTTAAAAAAACAAACAGACCATGAACTGATACTTACTGACTCTAAGCTCACTCAGCACCCCTTCCCCACTTTCCAAATTACTGGAAGTGAAGCCTCACTAGCAGACCCAAAGAGAAGACATAGCCTTTCAACAAAATCTGTCCTTAAACCCTGGTCTGCCCCCCCTCTTTCCAGTGCTATGAAGACATTAGCTCCATGTTTGGTCCTTGATAGCCTTTATAGCTAGCCCTTGAGGAGCAAAAGCCTGCTAGGGGCTGCAACCCAGAAACTCCAGCACTATAAACCTCTGAAATGCTGATGCTAGATTAGAGAAATGAGGAACAGAGAGAATAGGGCAGACCACCAGCACAGGATACTATGTGCAGTGGAGGGTCAGTTCCCACCACCCAAAAATCAATTGGGCAGAGACCTAGGCTGGCAAACTGAATTGTCCATTATAGGAGAAGACTGAGACACTTTGACATATAGTTTCCAAGGAAACCACAATCAGCATCATAACATGAATGATAAGGAAAATAAGGGAGAAAAAATGAAATTACAAAAGATTTCAGGAAGATGAAAACTCAACTTGAACATAAACAGAAAAATCAACAGGAAAAACAATAACAGAAGAAAAGGCTTCCAGATCTAGTAAGTGAGCTCAGGCATCTATGAATAAATATTGCAAAACAAAGGAAAATGATTCGACACTTGATCAGACAGAGGACCTGTGGAATTTGAGAAGAACATCGAGCCACAACTCTCTTCCTAGGTAGTTTAAATGAGAAATAAAATTGAGAGGAGAATGTATGTCCTACACAGCTGAAAAATAATGAGCAAAATATATTTTTTTAAAAATGGAATCTGCAATGGTAATCCTCATCAAAGAAACAAAGAAGAAAATAAATTGAAGATTCAAATTCACAGAAGTGAAGGACAATCTAAAAGAAGAAAAGGAAAACACAATAACATTAAAAGAAAATATGCTCATTATTCAAGTAAAACATACTGATCTTAAAGACAAAATGCATAGAAACAAGCTCCTCCCAGAAGAATATGACAGGACAAAAATAACCCATCATAATGAAGGGAACAAGAACTGCCCAGAACTTTTGAACATAAAAAAAGAAATTCCAATTGAAAGTATTCATAGATCACCTTGAGAAAAACCCAAAGCTGAAAACTCTAAGACACATAGTGTTTACATTTAACAATTGAATTTAGAAACAATTTCTGCAAGTCATCAGGAGAAAGACTTTCAAATAAAAAAGACATTTAAATAATGCAAGATTATTCCATATCTACTAGTAAAAGAAGGAGGTAATGGCATAATATGTTCCTAAGAGCAATGGAGCTCAGGATTCAGCCCAAGGTGACTTATCCTACAGATCTGGGCTTAACCATAAAGGGAAAAAGTTGGAGATTCAATAATAACACACACACACAAAGACACACCAGAGGCAGCTGGTGGTATAGTGGTTAGAGCACTGAGACAATAGTCATAAACACCCAAGTCAAAATCTAGACTTAAATATTTATTACCTGGGTATTTATTTTTATAAATATTTATAAACTCTGGGTAAGTCACTTAACCAATGTTTGCTTCAGTATCCTTAATTATAAAATGGGGATAATAAAAGTACTTGCCTTTCATGGCTATTGTAAATATTAAATGAGTTAATATTTGTAAAAGCACTTAGAGCACTGCCTGACACAAAATAGTTGCTATATAAATGCTTATTCCCTTTCCCTTCCCTAATAAGCCCACAACAATGCATTTTTACCTTTCACTAGTTAGTCATAGAAAATACTTAATTGATAACAAAGGCTTATAAACTAAACACCAAAGAAAATATAGAAAAATGTAACATTTTGCCCTTTCTCTAAGAGTTTAGCCTCTCATGATACTCAGTGGGAGTGTCCATCTATAAAGGGACATAAATATAGAAAGTATGTATGACCATTGCATACATGTGGAGGAGCAACTTATGCCTCTAACATCATAAAGCTGTTCATGTCTTCTACTTAAAATTATCATGTTTCTTAATGCTGTATTTGATCCCCACCATGTATTACTCTCTTCTTCAGCTTCATATCAAATCTGGCAGTTATTAGGGTCCACAAACACTTTAAGATATCACCCACTAGGATGGTTATAGATCTTATATTGTTCCTTTTAGATCCACATTGGGTGAAAGAGGAATGACATGGTTAATAAGCCTCTGTCCTATGAGAATAAGAGGTTATAGCTCTTTCAAGCTGCTCTGTCAGCTTTCTCAAGTACTAACTATGAAGTTTCCTTCTCCTTAGAAAAGGTTATACCAAGAAGTAGAGGTTCAGGCAGAGATCATATATCGCCTTTGAATTCTTCTATAATTCTTCTATTAACTGTGTTGTTGTTGTTGCTATTGTTCCAAGGCATACTTCGTGTCCCATCCTTACTCTTGTCCAGGCCATCTTGCCATCAATCCAAGTCTGCTTGCTCTGATCCCCCACCCCCACTTCCTACTTCTCACTCTGGCCTCAGTAGTCAATTATATCATTACAAACATGTTACCATTGTTTATAAAAAGGCAATGACTTCTCGATTAATCAATTCATGGTCCCTGAAACTTCCTATGTGTTGTTTCTCCCAATTAAAATATAACTCCTTGAGATCAGAAGCTATCTCAGATTTTTACTTGTATCCTCAGCACTTAGGACAGTGCCGAGATGCATCTCATTCCCTTCTTCAGAGCTCTTCTCTGAATCTTTGTTATTATAACAACTCTCACCCAACTTATGATAAAAATACCATTTTAGCTTTTGTTATAATAAACTCCTGAATGAGATAAATCTTCTTATGCCTGTACTTCCCTCAAATGGAAAGGAGATTAAGAGGCACTGTGGTAAAGAAACAGTTTTGACATCAATCCAACAGCCCATCTTGCTTGGTTTGTTGTGGTGCTGGTGGTATTTTGTTTAGTGTTTTTGTTTTTGTTTTTGTTTTGTTTTTTTGCAAAATTGAAACTGCTCCACTGGGAGAATCAATAGAGACATCAGAATCTTTGTCTCACTACCCCATCAGCACCTTACAATCTTGTCCCTTTCTCTAATCTTACAATCTGGTCTCTCTGCCTGACTTTTAGCATTATCAATGTAGATATACTCTAAAAAATCCATCTGTGCCATCTTATAAACCCTGAAACTGCCACTCTGCAACTTCTATCCATTACTCCTAATTCTCCCCTCTGGGGGAACACAGAAGGGTAGAAGCAAATGGATGGAAATTACAGAAAGGCATATTTAGGCTTGATGGGTGGAAAAATTTCCTAGCAATTAGAGCTATTCAAGGGTGGAATGGGCTGCCTTGGGAGACAGCAAGTTCTCCTTCACTGGAAGTCTTCAAGCAAAGGCTGGATGAACACTTGTCAGAGATGTTGTAGAGAGGATACTCGTTCTGGTACAGGAGGGACTAGAGAGCCTCAGAGGTTCATTCCAAGTATAAGTGTCACCACACTGACCATAGTAGCAGGAAACTAAAGAATTGTAAAATTAGTGCCCTAGATTACATTTTCAATTTTGGTTGAATATTCCACTTGCTTGATTTCATTTAGGTCTGCCCCTTTGAGCCTGTGCTAAATATTAAATTTCTATTAACTTATGAGCTAAGCTGTTCTAGCTCAATTTCATTATCTCATTTGCAGATGAGACATCATCAGAGTTTTAATGGAAATTTGAAGTAGGCTCTGGTCAGTCATGTGTTATAAAAAGGGGGGGAACATTACTTTTGAGCACATAAAGTCATTTGTATTCTTTTGGATTTGTATTCCTTTACGTTTCATTTATATTCCTTATAAGTGCTTTGGATTTATTTTCTTTTTTTTTATTCTTTCTTTTTTAAGTATATCAGTGTTTCATTTTTTTCCAATTACATATAAAGACAATTTTTAACATTCATTTTTTGAAAGTCTTTGAGCTACAAATGTTTCTTCCTCTCTCCCTCCTTTCCCTCCTCCCCAAGATGGCAAGCAATCTGATATAGGTTATACATGTTCAATCATGTAAAACATATTTCCACATTAGTTCTGTTGTGAAAGAAGAACCAGAACAAAAGGAAAAAATATTTTTAAAAAAGAGAAAAAAATAATATGCTTCAATCTGTATTCAGATTCCATCAGTTCTTTCTCTGGATGTGGATAGCATTTTCCCACATGAGGTTTTTGGAATTGTCTTGGATCATTTATTGCTGAGAAGAGCTAAGTCAATTGTAGTTGATCATTGCACAATGTTACTATTACTGTGTAAAGTATTCTGGTTTTGCTCACTTCACTCAGCATCAATTCATGTAAGTCTTTCCGGATTTTCCTGAAATCTGCTTACTTGTCATTTCTTATAGCACAATTGTATTCCATTACATTCGAATATCAGCCATTCCCCAATTGATGGTCATTCCCTCAATTTCTCATTCTTTGCCACCATGAAAAGAGCTGCTATAAATATTTTCATATGTGTAGGTCCTTTTTCATGATCTCTTTGGGATCCAGACTTAGTATTAGCTTTGTTGGATCAAAGGGTATGTACGGTTTGATTGTCCTTTGGGGATGTTTCCAAGTTGCCCTCCAGAATGGTTGGGATCAGTTCTCAACTCTACCAACAATGCATTAATACTTTGGCCTTATTTTTCCAGGACTCTATGAAAGCTGAAATTTTTGCTTATTTTTTGACACTAGTACTAGTAAAGAGGGAGGGAAAGAGTGAGATAGTATGCAAGAAGCACTAGACTTAAGATCAGATGGCCTGGTAGCAGATCCCACATCTGCTATTTGCTACCTGCTTGATTTTGTCACTTAATCTGTCTAGATGTCAAAGTCTATAGACTTGTCTAGTTCTAAATCCAAGGTTCAACATTATTTTAGTTTTATTTTGTTTTGTTTAGCACTGGGTAAAGGGAGAGAGATAAGAAAGAAGGTCAATTAGGAAGTAATGAAAAATTAACTGAAAGTAAAGAGTTTTATATGTTAGTGTTGGCTGTACTACCACTAATCAATAAAAGTCAATTAAAACCTCTGTGGGTGTTGGTTTCCTCATTTGTGTCAAAGTAACACTTAATCTCAATGTTAGCAGATATCTCAGAGGCTATCTAGTCTAACTAAAAGTAGACTTCAAATCACCTCTACAATATCCCTAATAAATCATTCCTGCCTGAATGTGGCCCAAAAGTCATGACAGCTGCCATCACAGGTTCTTTATTCGAAAACTCTATGGAGATAAGGGTTACTCCTCAAGGTCATCATCCATTATGCTGCTTTTTGAGATGGTTGGGGCAAAGGAAGATTTTTTGATGTAGTTTGATGTGGTAGTGGATAGAGAGGTAAGCATAGAGTAAGAAAGACCTGAGTTCAAGTCCAGTCTCAGACACTTAATAGTTCTGTGACCTCTGACAAGTCATTCAACCTCTTAAGCCTTAGTTCCTCAACAGTAAAATGGGAATAATAGTCACACCCACTTCACTGGGTTGTTGTGAAGATCAAATGAGATAATATTTGTAAAGTGCTTAACACAGTACCTGGTGTATAGTAGGTGCTAAATAAATGTCTGTTTCTTCCTTCCTCACATTCAACTTTATCCCTGACTGAATTGCTGTGATCTGTCCATACCCTTCTACATGGAGCTTGGTTATGATTCCCAATAAACTATTTTAACCTATCCTCTTGTTCCAGCATACTATTCACAAGACTGCTTCCCTAAATTTGCATGATCATAGGTGCTTAATAAATGTTTGCTTATTGATTGATACAATTCTTATTAGCTATTGTTCCTTCATTTAGTATAGTTGATAAAGCACTAGATTTGGAGTTAAGAAGACCTGGATATAAGTTCTACCCAAAATTCTTACTAGCTCAGTGAGCCTATGAAAGTCATTTAGTTTTCTCAACCCTCAGTTTACTCATCTGTAAAATGAGTTTGAGAATACATTTAACGTATACCTCTCAGGATTGTTGTGGAAATCAAATGACATAACATATATAAAGTACTTTGCAAATCTGAAAGCACTATATAGATGCCAGAAGTTCCTCTGCTAATATCATTTTCATGTCTTCTAACCCTAGTCTTCACTTTCTTACTCCTTACTCTTTCTGAGGGTGTTGCCCTTGAGCAAGTTTCTTCCTGTCTTCATACATTAGTTATCTGATTTGTAAAACTGGAATAATAGAAAATCCCTTGACTACTTCAGGGCTATAAAGAAAGGATTTCATATACATTAAGGCCCTACAGAAATGTGAGTGATGTTGTGAGAGGAAAAAGAATAGACAGACAGACAGACAAATAAAATACAGTTCAAAGAGGAAGGAAATGTGGATTACTTTGCTGAAAGTATTGCCACTGGAAATTCCTTCCAGGAAATAGCTATATTTTTCTCATCCTTTTTAATGATTAGATTACCTAGATTCACCCAGAAAGAAATCTCCATTAACCTCTTGGCCTGGGAGATGACTATTAAAATGAATTGGGTTTTCTGAATTAGAACCCGTCCCACAGAGGTATAGATTCTCTCCTCATTTAATTGTTAAGCTTTACTCTCCAGTCTTGAATGTCCTCAAAGGGTTAATTTCTTCATTAAAATGGTCATTTGGATATTAATCATGGTTAGGCTGTGTTATGCTATAAAAAAAAAAATGATGTGCTAGAAGTTTGTGACTACTGATGCAACATATTTGCTGATTCAAACTGCTCCAAGATGGGTGGTTGTTTATTCCTGGATCAAATGCTTACAGGGATTCTGATAATGAACACTTTGTTAAAAACTTCATCAACGGCTTGATGATAAACCTGTGTTGTGTTTGTTTGTTTGTATTTTTTTTCCACATTCAAAAATTTCTCTAGAGTTCTTCTGCCATTGGAGTTTTCTATGCCTCATTTCAGCACAAAGTGGATTACAAGCTTTGACAAAACAACTTGGAACAGAATCTGCTAAAGCTGTTGACTTTGGGGAATGGAGAAATATACTTCTCTCCTTAAATCCTCTTAGTAATTCAAAAATGGCTGGGAGAAAAGCAGCTTGTGAGACTTGGCCTTTGTACAAGAGTCTCTTGAGCAAAGAGAGCTTTCTTGATATATGGTTGCTTCTGACCTGCCCTTTCGATGAACACTAGAATTCACTCCTTGCCATTCTCCCCAAGCTTTGGCTAAGATAATTAACATCAGTCCTTCTTCGGATGACCCACTACTACTCCTGCCCTTTCCACTCTCCCCCCACCCCCCCAAAAAAAAGCTTCACCAAAACTTTAATTTAAGAGAAGATACTTTAATTCCTCCTTTAAGCATTAGAGTCTAACACTGAATCATACTTATAAGAAATAATAATTGGTATAAATTTTTACATTTGTTGATATTATTATCCTCCTCATTCCATGACCTAGCCTATGCTCTTGCAGAAATCACTTTCCCTCTCAGATTGTTTCCTCTGACTAATGCTGAGGTCAGACTGAATGGTCTCTATGTCTTCCTTCATGTGAGGCATTCAAGGATTATGTAATACTGCTTTGGAATCACAGCTAAAGATGGGGTCTCCTTGGCAGCATCCCTAATAAGTTCACAAATAGACTTTCAGTTGAATTCAATTATCCCAGCCAAGAGGCAACTGCTTGTGGCTTGTGGACACTGAACTGAGAGAGAGCAAACTCTCTTGACTTCCCTGATACCCACTGTCTTGTCTTGATATTTCTTGTCCTATAACTCAGTTTTCTGGCCCTTTCTACTTGGTTCACAAAGCCTCTTATCCCTTCAGCTTTTTCCCTCCTCACACTTTCATATATCACATATATGTGTATATATGTGTATATATATGACTCTATAGCCAATAGGGAGCCATTACAGATTATTGAGTAGGTGAATACCATGATCAGATCTATGCTTAATGGAGATTACTTTGGCAGTTTTGTGGAAGATGGATCAAAGAAGGAATAGACTTTAGGCCAAGGAACCAATTAAAATGCTGTTGCAATAATCCAGGCAAGAGGTGATGAAGGTCTGAAATAAGGTGGTGGTCTATGTGGGTAGAAAAAAATGTCGTATATAAGAGATTTTGGGGAGGTAGAAATAGAAAGATTTGGCAACTGAACAGAGTGAAGGAAAAGTTAAGAATAACAAAAAATAATCTGCATAGAGATGATATTAAATCCATGGGAGTTAATTAGGTGAGGAGAGCAGAACCTTAGATAACATTCAGTTTATTTTGCATAATTCTTCTTCATCTGTTCTACATTCCCGTCAAACTGACCCTGAACCCAATATACCATAGGGTATATGTGTGGCCAAAGTACAACACACAGGTGTGATATCATGATGAGTGACAAAATGAGATGGTCAATGAGCAGTCAGAGAGGTAGGAAAACCAAGAGAGTTATCTCAAGCTCATCATGTTCAAAACAGAATCCATTATATTTTCTCCTAAATCTGCCCCTCTTCTGAAGTAGACACTTCCTGTTGATGGCACCAACAACAATCTGTTATTTCAGGTTCATAATCTTGGAGTCTTCCTTGTGACCCTTTAGTGTCCTTCACCCACCATATCTAACCAAGTTTTACTAAAATAACCTGCCACATTGCTCAAATATATTGTCTTCCCTTCACTCACATGGCCATCACTCCAGTACAGGCCTCTTACCTGGACTATTGTAAAAATATCTAATTTTCAGTTAATCCCAAATTAAGCTAGTTCCACCACTCATGTTCAAGGTTTAAAATGTAGCAAGCACCCACGGTTCATAAAATCCAATTAAATCCAGCTTTACTGATTAAACTTTAGGAGAACATACTTCTAAATTGAAAAGTATATAAAAATGACTCTCCTTTACTTACACAGTCACTAGGTCAAGAAACTAAGGAAGGCATCCCTGCAGGCAGCAAGAGTTCAATAATTGCCACTCCAACAAACTAATTTGGTATTTCCCGTTCATAGTCAAAATTTAACAGACCCTGTGGAAACCACTGTTTTATGTTCCTAGAAACAATAAATATTTAGCAGTATCCTGTGCTGACAGTCACACTTCACATGCCATATCTAATCACTTACCAATTCTTATTGATTTTGCCTCCATTTCATCTCATATATATAGGACCTTCTGTGCCTCAGTGTGGGAAATAAAGAAAGTTACATGAAAACTTTATTATATATTTAAAATAAATAAAAGTGGAGGCAACTAGGTGGTGCAGTGAATAGAGCACCAGCCCTGGAGTCAGGACGACCTGAGTTCAAATCCGGCCTCAGACACGTAACACTTACTAGCTGTGTGACTGTGAGCAAGTCACTTAAGCCCATTGTCTAGGCAAAAAAAAAAATAGATAAATGAAAATAAAAATAAAATAAAATAAAATAAATAGGAAGTTACATATAACAGATTTGCAATTTCATGTACAATTATCTTTTTTTTCTATGTTATAGAAATACTTGCTTTATTTCTTAAGTTCAGAATAAAAACATAAAATTTTAAAAATAAAACAAAATGAGAAGATTACACTATGTGACCACTAAGGTACCTTCTAGCTCTAAATCTATGGTCCTATAATCTTAAAAATTATTAATGTCTGCCTACTGCTTCCAAGATAAAATATAAAGGTCATTGGATTGGAATAAATGGTCTTCACAATCTGGCTCTAGTTTGTTTCTAGCTTTATTTCACATAACCCTCCATCCATTCTACATTCCTGTCAAACTGACCCTGAAGCCAATACACCATAATGTATATGTGTGGCCAAAATACAAGTGAAGAGGAAGCAACTCATGTTTTTAATGCCATACGGTCAATATCTACTGGTGATATCGTTGTGTTGCTCCTATTGGGTCCCTGTTCCATGCAGTTTCTTCTAGGTGTTACTTTCTGCTTGTCTCATATGGTACCTGCTTTCTGAAACTCTGATGTTCACCAGTTCACCACTGATAATGTGATCACTGCCAAATATGTCTCCACAGGGAATTAAATTGTGGAACTCCTCTGTTTTCAGCTTCTGGCTTCAATTGGAGTCGAGGTACTAACTCTTTTTCATAGGAAGAAAAGTAGATATTACCATTTTCCTTTTAACTTAAAGCCCAGAGGCTTTTTGCTATAACTCTTTGTAGAAAGCAAAGCCATAACATACCAAGTTATTGGACTAGGAAAATAAAAATTTTAATGATCTTTCCCATAAAAGAGGATGTGGAGGTGGGGAAAGAAACCATACCTATTTCTACCATGTACCAGAAATAGTCATTTCTTCTACATAAAGAGATAGAGCCCTTAAATCATTTATTTTCTTATGTAGTGTTTCATGGTGGTATGCTATTACATTCATATATCATAATATGTTTAGCCAATCTTTAATTGATGGATACTCTGCCCTTACTTTGCTGTTCTTCTCCACCACAAAGAAAGCTACTATAAATATTCTTCATACAAACTGATGCAGAGTACAGTAGAAAGAATCCAGGAGAACAATCTATATGACAATAGCATTGTAGAAACAAACAATTTTGAATTATCTGAGAACTTTGACCAATACCATGATCTTTCTTGACACCAGAGTACCAATGATGAAGCATACTACCCACCCCCTGACAAGTGATGGGCTCAAACTGCAGAAAGAGACATATATTTGGGGTCATGTCCAATATGGAGATTTGTTTTTCATGACTATGTAGATTTTCTATAAAGGTTTTGGTTTTGTTATTTTTTTCTCAGAGTGGTGTAAGGTGAAAGAGGAGGAAAATAAATGATACTTGAAAAAGTAAATTGAATGAAAGGAGAATTTATTTTTATAAGTTAGCTACATTAAAGCATTGTTGGTTGAGCTATGAATTAAAATGATGTGGTTTAGAGGTTCAGAGGTCCTGGGTCCCCAATATCACAACACACAGGTCCTGCCCCAAAGAATTTGACCCAAGCCTTCTTTCAGCCAAAGACAGAGCTTATTAGAACATCCATCACATTGGGCAGACTCTTAAGGAGTCTAAACATGGGTAATCAGTAGCTAGATTATAAGAATCTAAGTAGTGGTTATATTTTAAGAATCTCAGCTGTGGCTAGATTTTAAGAATCTAAGCAGTGCCTTGGCTAGATTATAAGAATCTAAGCCTCTTAGGGAAAACAAGATGGACCTTATATACAGAAAGAGTATGGGAGGGATCTAGGAGTGGCCAAGTAGTCTATGAGGTAATAGAATTCCAGAGACCTGGACCACATGGCCAAAGGAGAATGGAGAAATGGCCTGGGGCCATAGGGAGGTCCACAATGAAAGGCCAGTTGATGGGATTATAGCCTTAGGGGAACACCAGAGATTTGGCCATGTGGGAAAGTCCAGGGTTTTTCCTTTCTGGGTCCCAGATCCCAACCCCATCAGAATTACTAAAATAATTTTGGAAAGCAATTAGAATTATGCGAACAAAATGACCAAAATGTCAATACCCTTTGTCTCAGTGCTTCCTTTTCTAGATATAAACTCCCAAGAAGTTACAGAAAAAAGAAAGACATCAGAATATGTATAGAATCACTTTTGTGGTAGCGAAGAACTGGAAACAAAGTTCATGTCCAATTTTGGGGAAATAGCTAAAGAAATTCCTGCACATGAATGTAATAGAATACTAGTGTGCTGTAAGAAATTAGGGATATGATTAATGCAGAGAAGTATGGAGACACTTATAGGATTGATACAAAGGGAAGTAAGAGCCCAAGAGGATAATATGTACATTGACAACAACAATGTAAATAGAAAGATTAGCAACCAAAAGTCAAAACTGAATGTTGAAGAATTACAAAGGACAAACATGGTTCCAAAGAAGAAATATGAGGAGATATCTTCCCTGTCTTCACTGCAGAGGTGGAAGGTCAATAGGTGTGGAACACTTTATATTTTCAGATTTTTTTTTCTTATTTCAGTCAGTTTTGCTAATTAGTTTTTTTTTCTCTTCCTCTTTTTTTTTTCTTTCTTTGTTATGGGATAGCTTTCTAGGAGGGGTGGAGTGGGTGTTTATCAGGGGTGGGGGAACCTGAGGCTTTGAGGCCATCTGCAGCCTCTTAGATCCTTGCTTGGGGCCTTTTGACTAAGTCCAAGTTTTACCAAACAAATTCTTTTACTAAGGGGATTTGTTCTGTGAAGTTTAGGTTCAATCAAATTTCTAGAAGGCCAAATGTTGCCTCAAGGCCACAGGTTCCCCACCCTTGATTTAGGTTATGTAAAAATAAACAAAAAAAATGAATACAAATGTTATTTTAAAAAAAAGAAAGAAATCTCTAATGCTAGATAACTTGTTCCTATAAACACAGAAGCATCAGTCACTATGAATTATGGATAGAAATCCATTGCATATCTCTACTTAATTTCTTAATTTAGTATACTAATTCATTATCTATTTTGAAGCTACTCTTCAAGCAAAGTGCTAAGGGCTCCAGGGGTTCAGGGCCCTCTGGTATCTTAACCACAAAATGCTTTTGTTCTCTCATTAAGTAAGTGGGACAGGAACAGAACTAATCCCCATGGGCATGGTTATTTTCTTTCCCCTGCCTAGCCAGTTCTTAGTCTGATTCCTATTTTGGAAATTTGTATCTGACCATCAATGGGCTGCCTAACATGTGTACATATTGTATTCTTGAGTAGAATATGTTTCTTGAAGGCAAGGAATGATTTTCTTCTATTGATTTTATATTTGTATTCCTAGACCCTAGCATAGTGTTTTTTATATGGTTAAGTGTTTTGTTGACTTGCTTTAGAGATGGAAGAGACCTTAGAAATTGTCTAGTCCAACAGCCTTAACAGGTAACAAGGTAGCACAGTGGATAGAACATTGGGCTTGGAAACGGGGAGACTTAAGTTCAAATTCGTCCTCAGATCTGTGTGACCTTGGACAAGTCACCTAACCTCTATGCCTCCATTTCCTCAACTATAAAATAGGGACAGGACTAGCACCTACCACCTACGGTCATTGGGAGGATCAATTGACGCTATTTGTAAAATGCTTTGCACAGTGCCCAATACATAGTAAGTGCTAAATAAATGCTTATTTCCTTCCCTATTTTAGAGAAGAGTAAACTGAGCTCCAAGGACAAATTTAATAACTTGGTCAAAGTTACTTGTGATAAATGGTAGAACTGGAATACAACCCAGGTCTTCTGACTTTAAATCTAATACACTTTTGACTATACCCCAGGCTCTCAGGCTTCTCTATACTGTGACAATGAGGAAAGCTGCCTTTTATGCTTGCCCTCTTCCATGGCTCTCCCCTCCCCCGTCAACTATGCTGGACTGCAATCAGTCGCCTGAGTCCCAGCACACAGAATAAAATGATACTGGTTGTCTTATTAGGGTAAAGGAGGAAACATGTTATGCAAATCCATTCTCAAAAGGCAGGCATGGTAAACATAGTGCTAAAGGCTAAAAACAATTTCTAAACTGACACTGAGGTGATAAATTTGACAAAGTAAGTCTAGCAGTGGAAGCCCTGGAGATCTTATAGCAACATACCTGTTCTTTGTATCATCCTTCATCTTTCACTTGCTGTTATGAAAATGCTGTCCAAAATTTCGTCTTTTCCCCACCCAGAACCTTGGATTATCAGACTGAATATTGCTTCAAGAAGTTGTTTTGTTGTTTCTCTTTTTCTTAACAGATTTTTTAGTTGTTTACTGTGACAGAAAGAAAGACAGATGAATATTAGAAAAAGAAAATTGGAATTTTAGTAAAAAGGACTGGGTTCAAGTCACAGCTGTACCACTTCCCAGCTATATGAGCATGGGCAAGTTACATCCCCTCAATGAACCTCAGCTTCTTTATCTGTAAAATGGAAATAGTAATATCTATATTACCTACTTCACAAGGTAGTTGTTAGGAAAGTATTTTGTAAATGTTCAGGGTCTAACATAAGTAAATTCTCATCATTGCTTCCCTCACAGAGGCATCTTTGGGGAAAAAATACATTTGGAATATTAGGTAATAACCATGTGGCACTTCAAAATGTCCAAAGCACTCACAATAGCCATGAAATTTAGCTATTATAGAATTATTATCTCCATTTTCCAGAAATGAGGAAACTGAGGTACAGAGAACTTAAGTGACTTGTCCATAGTCACAAAGATTGAGAGGAAAGAAATTGAATCTAGTTCTTTCTGTCTCTAAGATCAACACTGTCAATTAAGCCATAAAATATTACATGTATTTCTGAATTCACACAAGTAAAGTCCATCCCCAATGCCTCATCATGGCATGTAGAAGGTTATAGACTCCTAAAGGTGAAAGCAGCAAAGCCCAAGATCTGGCAGTTTTACCAAATTTGAAAGGCAAGAGTCAGTTGGGAGAGGATCAACCTAGCTAAGTTAGATGTCCATCACCAAAGTGTTGGTACAAAAAGGAAATTGGAATAAGTGATCTCTAAGTATACTTCCAGTCCTAGGACTTATACATACCTATAGGATCAGAGAGACCCAAAGATGTATCTAATCCAATTTCCTCATTTTTACAGATGAGGAAACCAGTAAGGTTAAGTGACCTTTCACATGGTTACCCATAGCAACTCAGAAAGACTACTTCCTCAAACATTCAGGAGTTGCCAACTACATGTTAAGGGATCCCTTACATTGAGTAAATCATGGAGCCTTGAAATGTTAAACAATTTTTGACATTAAAATCACAGAACTCAAGAGTTAAATGGGACCTCCAATGTCATATGAGCCAATACCTGTCACTTAGCCTAAGTTGGAGACTTTCATTAACGATCAATAATTTGGTGTACCTCCACATAAAGCCCATTCCATTCTTGGACAGCTCTTACTATTAGAAGTAGCCACAAGAGGTGTTCCACGGGACTGCTATTAAGTTACACCCTCACTCTGAGCAGCTTCTCCTTCATTCTTGTTTCCTTTTCAGGCAGAGCAAATATCTGTAAATACTTTATTAAAATAAAAAACACATGAAGGGAAAGCTGTTCCCCTCTGATTGATTTTTCAAAAGCTCCCTAGACTGCTTCTGCTACAGATGTTTGCAAAATGATTGGATGCAAAGTGGGCTTAATTCATAAAAGCAATAAAATGTTGCTTATTGACTGAACAGATGAACTAGCTGAGGGGGGATAATTTGGAGTGTTCTCCAAAGAAATGTAATGATAGTGGAGAGACAGAATCTTATTAGCTATGGTAAATATATATATATATATATATATATATATATATATATTTTTTTTTTTCCTGCAGAACACTTTAGATATTGCAAAGTAACTGGAAAAAACAACCCCTGAATTTTCAACTGCATTAGGTTTTGGAATGAACATTAGATAACTTCTGATAGACTATTTAATATGTAAGATTCCCCCAAAATAATAATTTTGAGTATAGAAGAAAGAGCATTGGATTGGGTTCCTACCCTGGCTCTGTCATTAACTAACTGTGTGATCTTGAGAAGTCATCTTATTTCTCATTCTCAGTGCCTTTCCCCACACCCACTCCTCCAAAATGAGAATGTTGATACTAAATTAATTTTTCCAACCTGTTTAGAGACTGCTTATTGATTGAAGGCAAATATTTACCAGACCACAAATGTTTGGCTACATAGTTCATTACTTAAAAAACCCTTAAAGTTTTAAAAACTGCTTCATGGTATCAGTGAAAGATAATTGGATTTGAGGTCTGAGGTACTGAGTTCCAAACATGGCTCAGCTACTTACTATTAAATGCAGGCAATGTGGGAATAGTACAGTGATTTTCACAGGTGAGTCATGAGCTCCCCTAGGTGTGCCTCAAAGTTTTTGTTATCATGTTATTGTCACTAAAAGATAATTTAGAAATAATTTTATTTAATATAAATTTTATTAACCTATTATATGTTGTATGGTAGGTTTAATATTCACAAACTAAGTAAAACCTTATATTTAGACTCTAGATTCAAAACATGTCAGGCCTTGAATTTGAAAAGAACTCAATAAAAATTGCTGCTCTTATTGAAAGGAAATTGAGCATGTACAAGTCTCCCAACTCTCCTGGAGTGCTGCAAACTTAAATTTTCAGTGTAACAGATTTCTTCAAGGAAAAGAAAACTGCTGCATGTTGTGGGGGGGGCTTTTAAAAGTGTTTGAGAAGTAATAGCATAGGGAATACAATGATGGACTTGGAATCAGGAAGTCAGAAAGACATGTTGGGGTTTGAAATGTGCCTCTAACACTAATTTGATGACCACAGAGAAGTAACTTTATTTCTATTTCTTTACTTCTATTTCTTTATTTCAATTACCTCTTCTAAAAATTGGACATAATAATAACTAAAACACCAGCCTTACAGTACTGTAAGGCTCAAATGAGCTAATATATGTAAAGTATTTTACAAAGCTTAAAAAGCTATATAAATGTTATAGTATATTATTGTAGTAATAGTAGTAGCGTTAGTAGCAGCAGCTGTAAGAGTAGTAGCTGTAGTAGTAGTAGCAACAGCAGCACCATCAGCAGTAGTAGCAGTAGTAGCAATAGTAGTAGTAGTAATACAGTTCCTGGTTAGAACCAAGATGATGGAGTAGAGAAAGCACTCAGCTAAGCCCTTCCAACATTCCCCTCAAAACAACTTTAAAATAATGCCTCATATTGAATTCTAGAGTGGCAGAGGCAACCAAAGGTCAATGTGAGATATTCTTCCAGCCCAAGACAATCCAGGAGTTTGGAAAGGGAGATCTGTGACTTGGGGGTGGAAGCTAGCCCAGTGCCCACATGACTGAAACACCAATGGTGGGATTAGCGGGTGGCAACAGAAGCAGCAACAGCTTCAAGAGCTCCCAGTCAGAGACAGGAAGGGACCCTGATAACTTGTCAGAAAGAGACTACAGGGGACCCAGATGCTAGCACTAGATGCAGGACTAGACTCTTTTTTGGCAACTCCATTAAGTTTACCCACTTCTTGATAGTAGTTCAAGAGCAGGCAGGAGAACTTTTTGTTCAAGAAGGAGTGGAAGCCCTGAGGGGTAGTATTGCTCCTGTTCCCAAGAGATCAGGGACCCTGAGGAGTAGTATGGATTGTAATCTGAAAGGATCAGGGGCCCATGCTAAGCAAAGATCAGAGTGCAGACCAGGCAAGCAGTGACCAAACTTCTTCCTACATCACACAACCTTGGAAGCACTGAAAAATTCAAAAACCCCAGAACCACTTCTGAAAACAGGGTGAAAAAGTCCAAAACTTGAGACAAAACCCCACTCCCAAGCTGAGAACAGAGCCCAAAATTAACTTAAAGTTCAAAATCAAGAAATAGAGTAGAAAAATTAGCAAACAACAAAAAAACAACCTGACCATAGAAGTGTATTACCAAAAAAAGAACCTGACCATAAAAGTGTACTATGTGACAAGTAATAAATAAAAAAAAAATAAAAACAGAATTGACTAAGTGGAAAACTAGGTATAAAATTCTTTGATAAAAATAACTCCTTAAAAAGTAGAATTGGTTAAACGGAAAAAGATGCACAAAAGTTCACCGAAAAAAATAATTTCTTAAAAATCAGAATTGAGCAAGTGAAAGCTAATGACTCTATGAGACATAAAGAAACAATAAATAAAAGTCAAAAAATGGAAAAAATGGAATGCAATGTAAAATATCTCATAGGAAAAAACAATGATTTGGAAAATAACTTGAGGAGAGATTATTTAAGAAATATTGGATTATCTGCAAGCTATGATTAAAGAAAGAGCTCAAAAACATATTTCAAGAAATTGTCAAGGAAAGCAACACAGATATCCTCAAACTTGAAGGTAAAATAGAAATTGAAATAATTCACCAATCAATACTTAAAAAATTCCAAAATAAAAATTCCCAAAAATATTATAGCCAAATTCCAAAACTCTCAGGTCAAAGAGAAAATACTTCAAACAACTGTAAAGACAAATACTATGGATTCATAGAAGAATCACACAGAATTTAGCAGCTACTACATTAAAGGAGCATAGATTGGAATGCAATATTCCAGAAGGCAAAAGACCTGGGATTACAACCAAAAATAATCCACACAAATAAAACTGAATATATTCCTTCAAAGAGAAAAAAAAAAGGATATTTAATGAAATAGAGGACTTTCAAGAATTACTGATGAAAAAAAAACAGAACTGAAGAGAAAATATGACTTTCAAATATAAGACACAAGATAAGCATGAAAAGGTAAATATAAAAGAAATCATAAGGGACTCAATAAGGTTAAACTGTTCACCTTTCTATTTGAGAAGATAGTACATGTATCTTCTCAGGATTTTATCATTATTAATAAAGTTACAAGCATTATACATGGAAAAAAAAAGTTTTTGAGAGTGAGTCCATTATGTTGGGCTAATTTTTTTTTAATAGATGAGTATTGGCACTTCCAGGAGCCAAGATGGCAGAATAAGCAGTAAATAACCATAACTCTTTCTTATCCACCTCCAAATATTCATAAAATAGTGCTCCAAAACAAATCTTGGAACAGCAGAACCAGCAAAAATATGGAGGGGGGGGAATCCTTTAGCACAAGAAACTCAGAAGATTGGCAGGACAGGTCTGTTTCACTAGGGTAAAAAGGGAGCATAGTCCAGAACAAGAAGCATTTTCCATCAGGAGTCTTTTGGAATTATCTTAAATCATTGTATTACTGAGAAAAATCTGTCATAGTTGATCATCACACAGTGTGGCTGTTACTGTGTATAATGTTCTCCTGGTTCTGCTCACTTCACTCAGCATTTGTTCACGTAAGTCTTTCCAGGTTTTTCTGACATCTACCTGCTCATCATTTCTTATAACATGATATATTTGTGTCTAATGGTAGCCATCTCTAGGGCAGTGGGTGAGGAAAGAAAAAAAGAAAAAAAAAGAAATAATTGTATGTATGTGTATATGTGTATATATACATATATGTATATGTGTGTAAGTGAATAAATTTATAGTGTGTGTGTATATGTGTGTGTGTGTCTGTGTGTATGTAGAAACATTCTGTACATACTTCTATTTTATCAGTTCTTTCTCTGGATGCAGATAGCATCTTCTTTCATGTGTCCTTTGTAGCTAATTTGGGCATTTGTAATAGTCAAAATGACTTCTTTGCTCAAAGTCATTCTTAAATCTGTATTGCTGTTACTGTATACATTGTTCTTTTGGTTCTGCTCATTTTGCTCTTCATTATTTCATTCAATTCTTCCATGTTTTTTCTAAAATCATTGAGCTCATCATTTCTTATAGAACAGTGGTATTCCATTACAATCATATACCACAACTTGTTCAGCCATTCCCCAATTGACAGGCATCCCTGAAATTTCTAGTTCTTTGCCACCACAAAGAAAGCTGTTACAAATATTTTAGAACTTAAAGATTCTTTTCTTTCTTTTCCCTAATCATTTTTGGAAATAGACCTAGTAGTGGCATTGGTGGATCAAAAGTATAGGCAATTTAATAACTCTTTGAGCACAATTTCAGACGGCTCTCCAAAATGGCTGGATCAGTTCACAATTCCAACAACAATAAATTAGTGTCCCAATTTTTCCACATCACCTCCAACATTTGTTGCTTTCTCCTTGAATCATTTCATCCAATCTGATGGGTATAAAATTATATCTCAAGGTTGTTTTAATTTGTATGTTTCTAATCAATAATTATTTAGAGTATTTTTTTATATGACTACAAATTTTCTTTTTTTTTTTGATGTTATAAAGGGAGCTCTTTTTTATTTGTTTTCAACATTTACTTCCACAAGATTTTGAGTTCCAAATTTTCACCCCATCCCACCCCTCACCCATCCCAAGATGGCATGCTTTCTGAATACCCCTTCCCCTAGTCTGCTTTCCCTTCTATCTCTCCCCCCCTTCTCTTATCCCCTTCCCCTGAATTTTCCTGTAGGGCAGAGTGGATTTCTGTACCCCATTTCCTGTATTTCTTATTTCCCAGCTGCATGTGAAAACATTTTTTTAAACATGTGTTTTTAAAACTTTGGGTTCAAAATTTTCTCTCTTCCTCCCTCCCCACCCACCCTCATTTATAAGGCAACCAACTAAATATAGGTTATATATGTGCAGTTATGCAAAACACTTCCATAGTAGACATACTGTGAAAAACTAACTCTATTTCCCTTAATCCTATCCTGCCCCCTCATTTATTCTATTCTTTCTTTTGACCCTGTCCCTCCTCAGAAGTATTTGTTTCTGATCACCCCCTTTCCCAATCTGCCTTCCTCTCTATCATCACCCTACTCTCTTATCCCCTCCCCCCCTCCATTTTCCTATAGGGTAAGACAGATTTCCATACCGAATTGAGTGTGTATTATTCTCTTCTCTAGTCAAGTCCTATGAGAATAAGATTCACTCATTCCCTCTCACCTTCCCCCATTTCCCATCCACTGTAAGAGTTTTTTCTTTTCTGTTTTTTTTTTGTGAGATAATTTATCCCATTCTACCTCTCTCTTTCTCCTTCTCCTAGTATAATCCTCTCTCACCCCTTAATTTTATTCTCCAGATATGACCCCTTCATTTTCAACTCACCCTGTGCCCTCTATCTATCTATCTATATCTATATATATGTACATATAATTTTTCCCCCCCAACTACCCTAATGCTGACAAAGGTCTCATGAGTTACAAATATCATCTTTCCATGCAGGAATGTAAACAGTTCAACCTTAATAAGTCTCTTATGATTTTCTCTTTCCTGTTTACCTCTTCATGTTCCTCTTGAGTCTTGTATTTGAAAATCAAATTTTCTGTTAAGCTCTGGCCTTTTCATCACAAATGCTTGAAAGTCCTCTATTTCACTGAATGATCATTTTTTCCCCTGTAGGATTATACTCAGTTTTGCTGGGTAGGTGATTCTTGGTTGTAATCCTATCTCCTTTGCCCTCCAGAATATTATATTCCATGCCCTGCGGTCTCTTAATGTAGAAGCAGCTAAATCTTGTGTTATTCTGATTGTGTTTGCACAATACTTTAATTGTTTGTTTCTGGCTGCTTGCAATATTTTCTCCTTGACCTGGGAACTCTGGAATTTGGCTACAATATTCCTAGGAGTTTTCCTTTGGGGATCTCTGTCAGGAGGAGATTGGTGGATTCTTTCAATTTCTATTTTGCCCTCTGGTTCTAAAATATCAGGACAGTTTTCCTTGATAATTTCTTGAAAGATGATGTGTAGGCTCTTTTTTTGATCATGGCTTTCAGATAGTCCAATAATTTTTAAATTCTCTCTGCTGGATCTATTTTCCAGGTCAGTTGTTTTTCCAATAAGATATCTCACATTGTTTTCTAATTTTTTATTCTTTTGGATTTGTTTTACAGTGTCTTGATTTCTCATAAAGTCACTAGCTTCCAATTGCTCTATTCTAATTTTTAAGGAAGTATTTTCTTCAGTAATCTTTTGGACTTCCTTTTCCATCTGTCCAATTTTGCTTTTTAGGGCATTCTTCTCCTCATTGGCTTTTTGGACCTCTTTTGCCATTTGGGTTAGGCTATTTTTTAAGGAGTTATTTTCTTCAGTATTTTTTGGGTCTCCTTTAGCAAGCTGTTGACTTTGTTTTTCATGATTTTCTTACATCACTCTCAGTTTTTCCTCTACTTCTCTTACTTGCTTCTCGAAATCCCTTTTGAGCTCTTCCAAGGCCTGGGACTGATTCATATTTTTCTTGGAGGCTTTGAATGTAGGAGCTTTGACTTTGTTGTCTTTGAGCACAATTTCAGATTGCTCTCCAAAATGGCTGGATCAGTTCACAATTTCAACAACAATGAATTAGTGTCCCAATTTTTCCACATCACCTCCAACGTTTGTTGCTTTCTCCTTCAATCATTTTATCCAATCTGATAGGTATAAAATTATATCTCAAGGTTGTTTTAATTTGTATGTTTCTAATCAATAATTATTTAGAGTATTTTTTCGTATGTTTTGTTTTGATTTCTTCATCAGAAAACAGTTCATATCCTTTGATCATTTATCAATTGGGTAATGACACATTATTACAGATTTTACATATTTTATATATTTTATATATATATATATATATTTATATATTTATATATATTTGAGATATGAGACCTTTATCTGAGAAACTCTATTTTTTCCCTAATAGTCTGCTTTTCTTCTGATATTGGTTACATTTGTTTTATTTGTACAAAACCTTTTTAATTTAATGAAATTTAAATTATGCATTTTATTCCTAACTCTGCTCTCTTTCTCTTGTTTATTCATAAATTTTTCACTTATTCCTAAGTCTGGTAAATAATCAGTCAGTAATATCAATAAGTAATAAGATGTTCAATTTTTCTTGTAATCTCTCTCTTCATATTTAGGTCTTGTATCCATTTTGACCTTGTCTTGGTAAATGCTGTAAGATATTAATCTATAACCAATGTCTGCCATACTGCTTTTCAGTTTTCTCAACAATATTTATCATATACTAATTCTTATCCCAAAATCTTAAGTCCTTACATTTGTCAAATACAAGGTTACATATTTGTCAAATACAAAGTTATTTATTTGCTGCTGTTAAGTTGTATGTCTGCTCTGTTCCATTGATCTACCTTTCTATTTCTTAGCCAGTATAGATAGTTTCCATAATTACTGCCTTAAAATATAGTTTAAGATCTGGTAATGCTAAAGCTCCTTCCTTTACATTTTTTCATTATTTCCTTTGATATTCTTTACTTTTTATTCTTCCAAATAAATTTTCTTATTTTTTTCTAATTCAGTAAAAAAAAAAATTCATAATTTAATTGGGATGGCATCAAATATATAAATTAGTTTAGGTAAAATTATCATTTTTTATTGTAATAGTTCTGCTTACCCATGAACAATAAATATTTCTTCCATTGTTTAAATCTGATTTTATTTGCATAAAATTTTAATAGTTTTGTTTATATAGTCCCTGGGTTTGTTTTAGCAGATGTACTTCCACACATTTTATACTCTATAGAGTTACTTATAATGTTCAAGTTATTTTATAGAGATACATAGAATCTTAGAAAAGATAGATATGATAGACTATATATATGATATAGTTAGAAAATATAATGGGAATGTAAAGGAGTATTACTTAGATAACTTTTTACCTTCTTTATTGTAATTATTTTATATTGCTTGTGTTTTCTTTTCACAACATGGCTAATATGGAAATAAGCTTTGCACAATTTCCCATGTATAATCAATATAAAACAGTTTGCATAAAGAGGAGGGATAATTGGGAAGGAGGGACATAATTTAAAATTCATTTTTTCAAATGAGTGTTTAAAAATTGGGAAATATTTAATGAAGTAAAAAAAATTTTTAAATAGAAAAAAGGAATAGAAAAAGAATATAAAAGTAGTAGCGGTAATAGTAGTAGTAGCAGTAATAGTAGCTGTTGTAGTAATATTGCTAGTTGCAGTTTTAGCAGCAGCAAGCAGCAGTGCCAGTAGCAGTAGCAGTAGTAGTAGTACTCATAGCACTCATAGTAATTCTTTGTATTACCTGCATGATCTTAGGGAAGACAGTCAAATTCTCTGAACTTCAGTTTCTTTCTCTATAAAATAAGGACATTGGGCTAAATGATCTCTAAGGTCCTAACAAGTTTTTAGTTTTTGTTTTGTTTTATCTTTCCTATTTATTAGTCCACCTCAATTACTGGTATCTATCTTTTGAACCGTCAAAAATTATAATGTTTATGCTGGAGTATATAGATGGAGGAAGTAAATGACTAAGATATTTTATTGGTCTGTAGTCAAATTTCATTTAGGAATTTCACTGGGATTAATTAACTCAAAGTTCCCTCTAGAGCTAACATCCCACTGTATGAAGTAGCTTGGCTTTAACCAAACAAATTTTTTAGACCTAGAGACCTTAGATCTGGGTTCCACTCCTGGCTCTAACATTTACAAGCTCTGTAACTACAGAAATGTCACCTAATCTCTCTGACCTTTAACTTCATTGTCTGTAAAATGTATTAATGCTTAGACAAACTGCTTCACAAGGTTATGATGATGAAAGTTCATGATAAACCTATACAAAATGAGTTATTATGAAATGATGATGAAAATGATAAATAGCAGGGACATTTTTAACTTGGCAAAATGATTTCCTTTCAATAACTGATTTAATTGTCATGAGAATCCTGTGAGACAGGTACAAAAGGAGTTCTTATTCCTATTTAACAGATGAGCATACTAAGCCTCAGAGATCTGACTTGTTTGTGCCATACAATGAAAATGAGAGGCAATATCCGAATCTAGGCCTCTCCTGACAACAAGTCCAATGCTCTGTTGTGAATGGCATGCTGCCCATTTAAATACCTAGGTAAACATGAGATGTAGAAAGAGTTGACTTAAGGTCTTTTTGCAGAGTAAGGCACTAAGGGGCAGAGGAACAGAGAAAGACTTGCTGAAGAAAGTGGAATTTGAGCTGAATCTTGAAGTCAGGGAAATCATGAGACAGAAGTTAGGAAAGAAAATATTCCAGGTAAGAGAAATAGCCAATGAAAAGTCATGGAGTATAGAGTATTATGTGTGAGGAACACTAAGACGGCCAGTGTAGCTGCATCATAGACTAGAAAGTCAGGAAAGATTGTGAAGAGCTTGAAGTGCCAAACAGAAGATTTTAAATTTAATCTTGGAAATAGTAAGGAGACACTAAAGTTTATTGAATAGCGGAATGAGATAGGCAGACCTGCCTTTTGGAAAAATCACTTTGGCAATTGAGTATAGGATGATTCGAGTTAGGAAACACATGAGGCAGAGAAACCAGCCATCCCGCTATTGGAATAGTTTTGGGAAGTGGTCATGAGGGCATAAATGAGGGTGGTGGCTTTGCAAGTGGAGAAAATGGAATATATGTGAGAGATGTCATGACAGTATAAATGAAAAGATCTAGCAAAAGATTGGATATGTGGGTATGATCTATACTTCAAGTAGAAATAAAAAAGAAAACATCTTTGAACTTTAGAATAATTCTATTTTATACATATATTTCATTACTTCTTAGGTACAACAAATTTTAAAAAAAAAACCTCCAAAATCTAAGCATCAAGAAGGATCTCAGAGGTTACCCTGCCCATTGGGAGAACAAGAACTACCCTATATTACATACCCAACAATAACTGCTTATTAGCTGTCATGTCTCTCAAGTGGCAAGGAACCCACTACCTACTGAAGCAGACCATTCTACTTTGAAGTGCTCTAGTTATTCACACGTTTATTTGCATATATTGAATCTACATCTTTTTTCTGCCTTCTGAAGCCAAATACAATAAGTCTATTCTTTTCTAAATGTGAAGATCCCTCAAATATTTGAACCCACAGTGAAAAGAGCAAAGGACTAGGAATCAGAAAGACCTATATTCAAATTCTACTTTAGACACTTTCTAGCAGTATGATCCTGGGCAAATGATTTAACCTTGCTTCACATTTCCCAGGGGTGAAATCTAAGACTATTTCTCTCATAGTTGAGCTTAGATATTTTTCTCTCAATGAGGGAAATTAACTCTTTATAATGTTTGGTATATATGCTTTTCTATATACTTTCTCTTATTTCTGTTTGCTATTGACCTGGACAAATTCTTTTATTTGTTATTTGTTCCATGTATTCATTGTAGTACTGCCATTTGGTTGAAAGAGAGTCAAGCCTTGGACATACACCTTGGGGGTACTCCTTTCCCCTTAAGGAATAGCGATTATGAACTCAACTTGAACCTAAAAAATTGTTCCCCCTAGGCTAACAATATTTAAAGGGCCAGAAACATATAATTCTAGCCAGGTACTCCACCTCTCTGAGGAGAAGAGAGTAGTCAACCCCTGGCCCCAGTCTCGTGCTTCCCCTCTTGGCAAGAATCAAAATTTCCTTTGGAGAAGGATGAGAAAGCAAAAAATTGAGATGTTGTATTCATGCCTTCCCGTGAGATGCATCTAGATAGACTCAGGTGGACACATATAATCTATATGAGCAGAACAGTACAAACCACAACCACTTTTACATAGCCAAGGAAAATCACATAGCAAGGAGTACGTCAGGAAGAGGTTGTGTAAAAAAAAAAGTGCCAATAAAACAATAATAAACAAACAAACAAAAAAACTACACAATCATGTGAGCATATCCAGAAATCAGTTTTTCTTTTTCTTTTTTTTTTTTTATTTGTTTTGTTTTTTCTGGAGAGCATTTGGGTGAAGGTTAGTAGATGGAGAAACAACCATGATATTGTCCTGGGAGTATACTACAGACCACCTAAGCAAAAGGTATTTGAAAAAGAAATCACCAACCTAACCTAGAGGTATTGTATGTAGTAATAATGAAAGACTTCAAATATCTTGAAACTTTCTCTCTTCAAGGTATAGTCCTACACAGAGGGAGAAAAATTGAACTTGTGATTTTGTTGGTATAGTGTTTGCCTAGTGAGGAAATCCACTGTATTAATGCAGGTTGGCAACTTTCCTGCAATTTTTAATCTTAGAGTTGCCTGGACAAATGAGGTTAAGTGACTTACCTAGGGTCACAGAGCCAGTATAATTCAGAGAAAAGACTTGAACCCAGGTTTTCCTGGCTTTACAGCTGGCACTCCATACACTACACCATGCTCATTCTCATGGGCATGTGTCTCTCTATCTCTATTGATATAGATATAGATATAGATATAGATAGATTTGGGGATATAGATAGATTTGGGGAGAATATATTTAGAGAGGTTCAGAGAAAATGACAAGCAGAACTGCATGCCTAAAATTCTGCAATGAAAATCATTCCAGATCAAATGAGTACTTCTTGATAATTAAAATTCTAAAGATACAAACAGAAACAATTGTCTTGAAGAAGAAAAGTGATGGTTTTCTAGAGATTAGTATGGCTGCATCAACAAATTCTGATTTGTTCAAAGAAAGAAACATACACAAGATAGAAATAAAGCAGATACTGAAGGACAGAAACAAAACTTGGTTCAGTCTTATAATAATTACATATGGAGTATTAAAGCTGACATTAAGCCAAATCTGGAGATGAATACTAGGAACAAGAAAAGGGGCTTTTATATAGATATGATATAGAAAATATGTAATAGTTACAAAATAGATCAAGGAAGAGATGGGACTATGATCCAGGATGAATACAATTGAGAACAGTCAGCATGAACAATACATATCTTTTCACATAAATTTTCTCTTCCAGGTAGAACAATCCTTGAGCTGGGAAGAAAAAAAAAAATACTGAAAAGGTTTAATACACAGTTCAAACCCAAAATAAGAAAAAAAAAAAGAAACCACTTGGGAAAATATAAACCTGATGGCCTTGCCTACAAACAGAATATGGGGTAATGATGGAAAAAGCCTTAAGGTAAGATTTTTTTTTAAGTGGGAAGCAGAGGCTGAAATGAGCATAAAGGAGAGAAGGGGAAAATGGTGCTCATTTAAAAGGAACTTGTGTATTCTTCTTCTCCGGCATCTTGTACGTGACTGAAAGACCTAATGCCATAGAAAGAAGTCCCTTTCCTTTTCTTACACTTACTGCAGTTTAATGTGGCAGTGATATAACTGCATGAGGAAAAATATGTGGTTCAGATAAGGAATTCAGCACAGGATCAACAGTCAAGAGAGCCTAGCCCAAGTCATCCTTGGGCAGTCAGTCACACACTGTTGGCACACTGACTCTTTCGCAGTTTTTACTATGAGTAGGAAAACCCACCACTTGCTACCTTGCCAGGTCCACACTGGAATGGCTGAGAGAATCAATTAAGTTCCTGTATTTTTTTTTTTATTTGACTGACAAGTGAAATTGATGTTTGACCTGAGGCAGGTCACATAGTCTGGAGAGGTGCCTATACTCAGTGGGTTTATTTGTCTCGGAAAGGGGGGAGCGCAACAGAGGGAGGGAAGGATAGAATTTAAAATGCAAAACTTTACAAAAAAGTTTAAAAATTGTTTTAATATGTAATTGGGGAAAAATAAAACATTATATTAGAAATATTGACTTAACGTTACAATTAAATACCTATTTATCATTCTACCTTAGTATATCACTTCATTTAAAACAGAGCAGGGCATAGTTATTCCAGGAATAGGAAAAATGTTGAATCATGATCTGATTTGGATGAGTCCTGACCAAACCCTTTAGATTATCAAAATGAGTATTGTTGTTCAGTCATTTTTGGTTGTGTCCAACTCTTCATGACCCCATTTGGGGTTTTCTTGACAGAGATGGTGGAGTGGTTTGGCATTTCCTTTTCCAGTTCATTTTACAGATGAGAAAACTGAGGCAAAGAGGGTGAAGTGACTTACCCAGGGTCACACAATTAATAAGTGTCTGAGGTCACATTTGAACTCAGGTCTTCTTGACTCCAGCCTCGGCACTCTCTCCACTATGCCACCTAGCGGCCTAACTTGAGTATTGCCATGAACAAAAGGGGTGAAATTAAGAAACTTTTCATGACGTACTGGGTGGTTAGTCCAGAGCGCCCTCTGCTGTTGGGTATTTCATATAGATGTTGTAGATGAAATTTAAGTTTACAACATTGGTCTTCATTACTGAATGGGACCAGGCCAGTGTCTACAGACATAATAAGAGAACTCTTAGCTGCCCCTGGTGATTTCATCTGTCTCAAACCAGCTACATCCTCAGGTATTTAAAGAACTGACAGATATTATGACTGATCCACTGTTATTGATCTTTAAAAGATTACAAAGAAAGGAAGTACTTTAAGACTCGAGAAAGACAAATACTGTTCTAATTTTAGCTAAGGAAGAGTAAAATTTATAAACTTTATGTCATTGAGCTAGATTTCAATTAGTGACAAAAATCTGGAATGTGCTATCAGTCATATTATTCTGGACCATCAAAAAAAAAAAAAAAGAAAGTGGTAATCACTAAGAGGTATCATGCATTCATTAAGAACAGGTCATACTATCTTCATTTCTTTTTCTCATTGTTTTTGGGTGGGCAAATCAAGGCATTCTTTTTTTTTCTTTTTTTTTTGCTTTTTGATGAGGCAATCGGGGTTAAGTGCCTTGCCCAGACTAAAATAGCTAGTAAGTGCCAAGTGTTGAGGCCAGATTTAAACTCAGGTCTTCCTGACTCCAAGGCCAGAGCTCTATTCACTGCACCACCTAGCTGCCCCCAAAATTGGAGTATTCTTTAGATATTTACATCAGATGTTTGGTAAAGTTTCTTAAGCTACTCTTACAGACAAGATAGATATATTTATTAGATGATAGTACTATTGAGTCAACCCAGCTAATCAAAGATGAGACCAAAAGAGTATCAATATGGAGTGAAAGTTACAGTGGAACACCCAACGAATTTTTCAATTGGCCTGCACTATTTAAGAGTCTTGATCAATGGCTTATATGAAAGGATAGGTGGCATGTTTATCAAATTTACAAATTATACAAAACCTGGAAGGATAGCAAACATGGTGGATGTAGAAGATCTAGAAAAATACCAATGAGTTAGAAGCAATATAATAAAATAAAATTTAATAGAAATATATATGTTTCCATGCTTAAGTTAAAAAAAAACTTTGCAAGTATAAAAACAGTGAAGTATAAGCTAGACAGGAAAAATGTCTTAAAAAAAAACATTGGCAGATTTTTTTGAATTTCAAGTTTAGAATGAAGCAATAGTATGACATAACTACCAAAAACATTTCTGAAACTTTAGGCCTAATTGAGAGGCATAATACTCTTACCTAGTCAGACCTTATATAAAGTATTATATTCAATTTGGGGTACCATATTTTAGGAAGATTATAAGCAAGCTGGAACATATCTAGAAGCATGTCAAGAGCTTCAAGGCCATTTAATTGAAAGATGTTTAGCCTGAACAAAAGAAGACTTGTGGGGGATATCATAGTTGATTTTGAGTATCTAGAAGAATGTCATGCAAAAGAGAAATAAGACTCGTTTTCCTTGACCCAGAGGACAAAATTAGAACCAAAATAGAACAGTAGACAAAGTATATGAAAGTCACAGAGAGGTAAATTTTGGTAGTACTTGAGGAAAATCTTCCTAATAATTACAGTGAACTATAAACGAAATGAGGTTTTTAGGTTAGTGGTAGGCTTCCTCTCATTGATAGGTTTCACAGGAAGGAAGGAAACAAGTATTTATTAAGTATCTATTATTATTATTCCTATTATATGCCAGCCACTGTTCTTTTAAACACTTTATAAATATTATCTCATTTGATCCTCACAATAACCCAATGAAATAGATGCTGTTACTATTCCCACTATATGGATAAGAAAACTTAGGTTGAAAAATGTTAAATGACTTGTGCCCAGTCACAAAGCTAGTAAACTTCTAAGATTCTGGAGGTAGTCTCTCTACTATTCTGTTAAGCTGCCTCTCAAACCATAGATTACCATATTTCAGTGCCTAGCACAGAGTAGGTGCTTAATGAATGCATATTGATTAATTGATTGATATAGTATGATGAGGTCATAATACTAGTGGGGTTCCATTCAAATACTTGCACTTGAATGCAAGCTGCGTAACTTATTTGATGTTTGGCTGTGGGCAAGAAAATTTATCTCTCAACCTCATTTTTCCCAAAAGTAAAATAGGGACAATTATTCCTAACATTTTGGTGGCTAGAGGAAGGTGCTTTATAAAGTGCAAAATGTTATAGAAATGTGAGTAATAATTATTAATAACCAAATTTTCAAGTTGATCAGAAAAATTTTAAATGGCTACTCTTTTCCAAATGAATGAGCATTTGTTTGTTAATCATGCTTACAGCCCTGGAGTTCAAATATAATTTAAATGGACAGTGACTTTGGTCTACCTCTGTCTGAAGAACTCTTCACAAAAAGATTTTTTTTTAGCCAAACTTATTAACTACACAGTCAGTGGCCCAGATGTTGACCCTCTATGTACCATATTGCTTGAGGACAGAAAGGAACTATGCCTTTGGCATATGCACTATTTAGAAGTAAGCCTCCCTGGGGATAAGGGGAAAAATACATTGGGGATCAAGCAAAATATTAGAAAGTGTGGGCGGAAGGAAAAAGCTCATTTGGGGGTCATGGAGTCAGGAACACAGATGACATATGTGCCAGTTTTCATTTAGTTTAATTGCCTCATTTGGATCTCTGGGGTCTAGACTGCTTTTATTGAACAGCAAGTGAGTGTTGGTCCTAGCTCAGAACCATACAGAAAGTTGTGGGGAATGCATCCTACCAGGGGGAAGGAAAATTGCTGGACTCCTGACCTAGACAGGAGGTTGCACAGTAGTGTGTTAATTACAGCCCAGTGGCAGAATCTGGTTTGTATCAAATTGGCCCATAGGCATTCCAAATCAGCTTATCCCATCAAAGTTTCTCAATTTTGCTTAAAATGTGGGAAGGAGATGGGAGGCAGTAATCTGTAGCACAACAACTAGTGTTGTCTGGTAGAAGGAGTACTGATCCCTATTCTGGCACTGACTGGTTATTCAACCTCACTTAGAGAAGTCTCTTTGTCTCCTTGGCTCTCAATTTACTCATCTATCTAATGAGGATATTGGATTAAATGTTCTCCCAGGGATCTTCCAGTTCTTAAACCTAAGACACTATGTAATAAATAACTAAATCCTTTTACCTGAATGTAGGGTGGTAGCCATAGGAGAACATTTGTGGCAGTGCCTCAACTGGGTCAGGCCAAGACACAAGGAAAAGTTGTCTTCTCCACCTTTCCAATTCTTTCATAAAATCATAGAATCTTAGGATTTAGAACTAGAAAGGACTTTAAAGATTACCTAGTCCTACATGTGAGGGCACCGAAATTCATAGAAGTAACAAGGTAGCACAATGGATATAGCAGTGGGCCTGGAGTCAGGAGGATCTGAGTTCAAATCAAGCTTCAGTCACTTACTAGCTGTGTGACCCTGACAAGTCACTTACCCTCTATCTGTAAAATGGTGATGATAATACCACCTACCTAGCAGGCTGTTGTTAGGATCAAATGAGAAAATAATTATAAAGCAATTAGTACGGTGCCTGACACATAGCGAGCCCTATATAAATGTTAGCTACGATTATAATTTATTATAATTGTTTTGGTGGTGGTATGTATTGCTTTTGTTGCTGTTGCTGTTACTAAGTGACTACCCTCATTTACCTGTGCATTTACCGCCATGTCACTTTTCTTTACTATCTCTCTGTAATATAAAGGGATGGAGGAGGAAAGCATGGGAAGAAGGCAGGAGAGACAGTGATTTTTAAGAGACTTTCCAGCTCTAACATTCTGTGTCCTACATTCTGAGGTCTCTTCCAGTTTTGGTATTCTGTGTTTTGAGATCAAAGACCCCTTCAGGCTCTGCTACTTGATATTCTATGTTCTTTTGGTTTTTCCAACTGTCTTCCAGTTCTAGCATTGCATGCCCTATATTCTAAGATCTCATATAGCTCTGATATGATACTGGATATTTTTCTTCTTTTTTAACATTTGTATAACATTTTAAGGTTTGCAAAAGGTTTAACATATATTAACCTCATTTGATAACTCACAATCCTGTGATGTAGATGCTATTATTTTACAAATGAGGAACTGAGGATCAGATAAATTAAGTGACTCACCCAAGGTCATATATCCAGTAAGTTTCTGGTCTTCCTGACTGCACTTGTATATAATGCATAATGTCATTCCATCTTCCACAGTCTTTTCTAAGGTTTCTTCTAGCTCTGACATCCCATGACCTAAGATCCTATACATTTCTGACAGTCTATGGTCAATGCTGTAAAGTTCTTTCTAACTCTCACATCCCATATCCTATGTTCTAATATTCCATCTGGCTTTTATAGTGTATGTTTATGGTCCCTGACAATTCTGACATTTGGTGTTCTAATTTTTAAGGTCCTTCTAGCTCTAATACAGCATCCAATGATCTAAGATCATTTTTTTATCATTTCTTATAATAACATTGCAAGATCTGTCTTCTGAAGCCCCTTCTCAGTCCTAATTATAAGTCCTAAATTTTCTCTTTTTTTCTGTACAAGAATTTAATGGAAACAAAGACAGTATTAAAGTTGTCACCCATCTCCAGTTAGGATGATGTCTTCTTTATTTTTACTTTTTTATCTAAATTTGCAAAACATTTCATTTTTCCTAAAAGTTCCTTGGCTTTTGAAGATCACTTTGTTTGAAAGATTTGCTCAAGTCTTCAGTCAATTCTTTTTGCTCAGCTCTAACAAAGACTTTGATCTCTTTGGTTGCAGCTTCACTGTAAGCTTCGGCAAGCTTCTCATTGACCTCCATGATTTCTCCAAGAGATTTCCTGTCCATGTCACTGTCTTCCTAAGGTCCCCTATAACCTTGTATTCTATGCTCTAAGGACTCGTTCAACTCTGACAGTCTAAGTTCTAAGTGACCTTCCAGATTTGACATTTTGTATCCTCAGGTCCCTGTTTAACCCTGATCTTTTAAATTCTAAGGACTCTTTCAGCTCTAACATTTTATGTTCGAAGGCCTCCAGCTTTCCTCTAAGGTTCCAGCTTTATGATTTGGAGATTTTCTGGCCAAAACAGAGACTACTATTTCCACAGATTGTTGCTTATTTTGAAGGGGCATGTGACCACCATGAAAGGGTTCCATCTAAAATAACTGTTTACTTGCACAACACAAAACCCTGGAATATCTTGACTGAGGTCCAAATATGGCCTTCCTATTGCCCACAAATTCCTTTGAAGTTGAACAAAGAGGGCGGAGAAGCTTCAGCTCTGAAATTGGACATTAGTCACAGCCTGGAGAGAAAATGACAGTTCCATGATATTCTCAACCCAGGTTTCAATGAGCGTGGTGAGGTTGGGTGTGTTTGAACCTTCTTTGAAGAGGCTGGGAGGCACTCCACATTGCCCCTGGGGCCGGTACCCTTTTGTGAAATTTTCACTGGGTTATGCTTGTTTCCATATGAATTGATAGCTGATGAATATTTCCAAAGCCCTTGGCCAAAATATTGAAAATAGACTAGCGTGAGCACATTGTGGGAGGAATATGTTATTCCTGGAGCTGGGTGCTGGACAGAAAGGACACACCATTATCTCCTCTTGGGTAACTGACAGGAACAAAGAGACTTGATCAGAGAGTCACAGAGGTCAGTGGCAGGGGGTACCACTTCAAACACTGCAACTAGTACTATCAGAAAAACTCAGAAGAAAAAGAAAAGTGTCTTTGTCTAATGTCAATGTAGCAGAAAAAAGTTTCTTTAAAAAAAAATCATTTGACCCTAAAAGAATAGTATCAATGAAAGTTATGTTCCTGCAACATTTTTTTTCAAAATGTAAACATGCTCCTATTTCTCCTTTTCTTTGTTTTTATGGTTTGGAAAATGCTAAAGAATTATGACAATTTACTGGAGTTTGAAAGAAAAACAAAACAAAACAAAAAAACCTCTATATTCATTGCCTTATAGCAATATATAAGAGATGCACAGGAAAGCCAAGGCTAATTTAGTGACGCCTAGTTGCTTTGAAGGTTGTTCCTGGGATGGAAGAAGCATTCACATTTCTTTAAAGTTTACAAAACATATTTCTTAAAATAGTTCCTTGTGGTAGATACTATGGAGGTTGTTTTTTTTTTCCCTCCCCTTCTATAGTTGAAGAAACTGAAGCTCAGAGAGTTTTAATGCAGCTAATAACTGTCACAGCAAAGACTCGAAACCAGGTAATTTAATTCAAGGTCTGCTGTGTTTTCTGCTATGCCAAGCTATAACTGTATAGTCTCTAAAGTCCTTTCTAACTATAAAATTATTATTGCTAATAATAATTATTATAAATAATAGCTAGCATTTATATAGTACATTCAGATTTACAAAGCATTTTGCAAACATTATCTCATTTGATCCTCACAACAACCCTGGGAAGTAGGGGTTATTATTACCCATATTTTATAGAGGAGAAAACTGAGGTAGACTGAAGTTAAGTGACTTGTCCAGGATCACACAGCTAGTGGCTGTCTCTAGTTTGAACACTGGTTTTCCTGACTCCATGTCCATTACTCTATCCACTTAGCCACCTAATTTCATAGCATCACAGGACTCAGAACTGGGATGATTGCAGAGTCCATGACTTCCATGTCAGAAATAGGATCCCAGAATATTAGACCTTGGATTTCTTTCCTCTTCTGACTCTGAAGAGCTGTGTGAGATCAAGAAAACCACTTCTCTCTAGGTTTCAGGTTTTTTTTTCTTTATAAAATACTTGAAGGAACATGATCCAGGATGAATAAGTTAAAATACCACGCTGTGAATTTGCTGTTGTTAAGAGAGCCTAATTATTTTCCTCATGTGTCAATATGTATGTGTGCATGTATTCCTAGTGGCCTGCCCCTCTAACCAAAAATATAAATGGTTTATCTGCATGAATCTGTGTGCTGTTATTTTGTTTTATTCATTCATTCATTCATTAGACAAGTTTGCTAAACACTTGCTCTGCGGGTGTAAAGTTTAGATTTGATGGAGTTCCTATGCTCAAAGGCCTTATAATCCATTAGGGTAAAATTATACAAACACAGATAATAATAATGCAAAATGTTACATTGTTAGTGTATACAGATTACACCACTGGTGAAATTGGCTAATGATAATGATTAAGCCTGATTCACCCTTAACCTACGTGGTGGATTGCACTGGCTCAGATTTAGCCCTAGAGTAGTGTATTAATTAATTTGGATGAGCAATGATGTTGATATTGGTTTCACTTCATTATAGGAATGGCCACCTTTGTAAGCTTCTCCTGATACTAGACTCATTCAGAATCTCTTCCCCTGCCAGACTATGAGCTCCTTGAGAGAAAGGACCTTCTTTTGCCTTGCTTTGTATCGCCAGGGCTAAACAAAGTACCTGGTACAAAGTTGTTGTTAGTGTTCAGTCATTTCAGTCATGTCCTAATTTTTGTGACCCCATTTGGGGTTTTCTTTGGTAAAGATACTGGAGTGGTTTGTCATTTCCTTTTCCAGATCATTTTACAGATGAACTGAGGGAAACAGGGTAAAATGACTTGCCCACAGTCACATAGACCAAGGTCAGATTTGAACTCAGGAAGATGAATCTTCCTGACTTCAGGCCCACCACTCTATCACTGTGCTACTTAACTGCCCCTGGCACAGAGCAGGCATTTAATAAATGCTCATTGACTGACTGGCCATGATCAGTTGATGACAGATTGAGCTGGTTTCTCCACCTCTTGATAATTCTTTGCTGAGTTCTAGATTTCATGACATGCACATATTTCAGTGCTTTCATGTGTTGTGGTTTTAGTTCTGTGGTTTTAAACAATATTACACTAAGACAATAGGGAGGGGAAAAATCCTATTGCTTTCAGAGAGTACACATCAATGACTATTAGAGATATTGCAACAACTGATAGTGTGGAACAACTTCAACATTTCAAAGATTATTCAATTCCTCAAGAAAATAGGATCAGCAGCACTGAAACAATTAAAAAAATGAAACTAGATTTTATCATTGTAATTAGGAAGGATCTAATTATGAAGTACAAATGAAGTTGCCTGTTAGTATCACAGCCATTTTTTAAGGCTTAACTACAATGATTCTTCCTCCATGATCAAATCCTTAGTCTCTCCATATTTACTGGTTCCTTCTCTAACTGACATGCTAACACACATGCTCAAATGGTATTTATCCTTATAAAATCCACTAGATCCTACATCCCCCTTAAATTATCACCCTATAGTATATCTCACCTTGCTTTCGCAAACAAATTCCTAGAAAAAGTTAGCTACGCTTGATTCATCTGCTTTCCTTCCTCCCTCAAACCTTATTTTTCCTTCTCAAATCTTTCAAATCTGGCTTCTGACCTCCATCACTCATATGAAACTGCTGTCTGAAAAGTTACCAATGATTTCTTAATTGCCAAATTTCAAATCTCATGACCTTTTCTCAGCCCGTAACTGTCTTGACCCTTTTGCAGCCTTTGGCACTGCTGACTACCCTATCCTCCTACATATTTTTGCTTTCTTTGGATTTTGTGATGGTGATTTCTTTTGGTTTTCCTCCTACCTCTGTGATTCTTCCTCTTTCTCAATCTATCAATAAACATCTATAAAGCACTTACTATGTGCCAATGCTAAGTGCTAGAGATACAAATAGAGGCAAAAGACAGAATTTACCTTCAAGGAGTTTACAATCTAATGTGCAAGAAAACATGCACACACACACACATATATATGTACACATATACATATATGTGCATATATATATAATGCTATATACAGAATAAATAGGTCAGCATCACTGGATTGAAGAGTACATGGTGAAGAGTAAGGAGTAAAAAGACTGGAAAGGTAGGAGAGGGCTAGGTTAGGAAGGGCTTTGAACATCAAACAGAGCATCCTAGAGGCAATATGCAGAGATTGAAGCTTATTGAGTAGAGGGGTAATGTGATTTAGATCTAATCTTAAGGAAAATCATTTTAGTGGCTAAATAGAAGGTTGACTGGAATGGGGAGAGACAAGGCACTTAGACTAACCAGAAGGCCATTGCAATAATCCAGGTTTGAGGTGGGAAGGGTTTGCACTAGAGTGGTGTCAGTGTCAGAGAAGAGAAGGGGATGTATTCAAGAGATGTTGCAAATATGAAATCAACTGGCCTTGGCAACAGATTGGATATGGGGGTGAGAGACAGTTAGGAGTCCAGGATGACTCTAAGGTTGTAATCCAGAGGGACTGGGAGAGTGGTGTTGTCCTTTACAGTAATATGGAAATTAGGTGGGTATTGGTCTTAGGGGCAAAGATAATCAGTCATTTTGAGACATGTTGAGTTTAAGATATCTACTGGACATCCAATTTAATGTCTAATAGAGATGAAGATTGGAGGTCAGCTGATAATTTGGGACAGGAAAGATAGATGTGAGAATCATTAGCATAAAGATGGTAATTAAATCAATAAGAGCTGCTGAGATCACCAAAGGAAGTTGTATAGAGGGAAGAAGAAGAGGGCCCAGCACAAAACCCTGAGTGACACAATTAGAAGTTAGTTAGCTATTTGCAATAGCTTCCTGATTTGTTCTTCTGCCTCATTTTCCCAACTTAAATCCATACTCCATGTAACTGACAAAATGATTTCCCAAAGGTACAGTTTTCACCATGTTAGTCCATTACTTAATAAAGACCAATATCTCCCCTTCACTTCTAGTATCAAATACAAACTCCTCCATTTGATTTAATGATCTTCACAACTTAACCTCAATCTGCCTTTCCAGGCTTATCACACATTACATTCTTCTTCATGTAATCCAAAGTTCAGTCAAACTGACCTTCTTATACAGGACTCTTCACACAGAGTACCCTATTTTGCATCTCTGTGCTTTTGCATTGACTGTCCCCTTTAGTGTTCTTCAGAAATGAGGTCAAGTACCACATTCTACATGGGGGATTTCCTGATCTCCACAACTGCTAGTATCTCCCCTGCACAAAATTACCATATATCTATTTTATCTGTCTTTACATATGTGTATGATGACTGTCTCACTGTAATATAAGCTGAGAGCAGAAAGAACTTCATTTCTGTCTTGGTATCCCCAATTGCATCCAGCCCAGTGCCTGGAACAGAGTACTTCATAAAGAAAAGAGCTTTGTAAAGTCTTGTCAATCAACAAAATGAAATAAGGTCCTTATAATGCTTCCAACAATCAGCCTCCTTTGTTGGTCTCCAAGACAGATTTGCTTCAGAATAAATTCCATGAAGTCACATCCTCAGTGAATTATTTAAAACTTCTCTGGGTCATGTATAGGTTTGATTCTTTGTTATCCTGGATATCTTTTTAGCTGTTCAGATTAGCTTGAACCCTTTTTGGATTAGAGTTAGAGGAAGTTAAAACAGAACTATTCACATTGTAAGATGCTTCCTAACGTGTTTGTCAGTAGCAAAGCAAGTGGTCGTGCACATCAGTCACACACATGCTTGCAGCATAAGGAACAAGGTGTAGTCACAGAAAACACCAACAAGTGGCAAATATACCTCTGCTTATACTCTGGAGGTGGTGTTAATTATTTATCAGCATTATGAAAGATAGTGTGATATGGTAGAAAGAACACTATTTTTGACTTAAGGTTCAAATCCTGTTGCTGTCACTTACTACCTGTGTGACTTTGGGCAAGTTATTTAAATTTCCTGGACCATAATTCATCCTAGATCTAATAGAATATGAGCCCTTTATAATGGAAAATCTGTCAGTAACAGGTTACTCACGATTAGATTCTCCAACTCTGGCTTTGCCAAAACAGAAGACAAATCACATAAGTTGGGTGAGGTGGGTGAGTGAGAGAAAGGGGTGGTTTAGGAATCAGCAACAAGTGGTGGTATTGGAGATTCTTGAGTCCTACCTCTATTCTGTGAGACTTTGTCCTAGGCTATGAGTTTGACTGGTTTATTCAGACACCATTAGTGATGAGTCCTGCTTTCACAAAAACCTCTAAGAGTAGGAAAGGGAGTTTGACAGGTCTTGTTGATTCAGAGTTGTGGAGACTGTCAGTGCTAGTGAGAAAGAATTATACTCCACATTCAGCGGCTTGCTGCGTTTCTCAAATACGTTGTCAGAGGCATTCTGTTGCCAAAGCTTTTAAGTCTTTGAGGCAAAAATGAAGGCCCTGGTTTTTTTCATTACTTGCCAACATGATGCAGTTTAAAAAGCACTACATTTGTTATTTTGGTATCAGATGACCTGGAGCTGTATTCCTGTTCTGTCACTTACTAACTGTGATTGGAGGCAAGTTTCTTCAGCTTTTAGATTTCATTTTCCTGGATCTCAGTTTCTTCATCTTTAAAACAAAGTGGTCAGGCTAAACGAACTTTAGAGTCTTTCCTTTTTCCAAATCTTAAGGGGTAGAATGGGAGAGGGGCATTAGGGAGAGACTACTACTGATCAACTCATTTATTATAGAAACCTATGTGCATACACTGGGAACATCTATTACTTTGGAATTTGGAAAGAGAAAAAGTATTGAGCATGATTGATATCAGCACACCACTTGGCAACGTGAGGACTCTGCTGAAACTGAGATTCTTTCTGTTTAAATAGTTCAAGTTCAAGATGTTCTTGCCTCTTAACTAAAAGGTAAACAAAGGCCATTTTTTAAAAACTGGGGCTATAGAGGACTTCATTTCTAGACCAAACACCAGTTCATAGAAATATGTAAAAGAGTGACAGAATTATACAATAAATTTTCTTTCTTTTTTTTTATGAACCCTGTGCCCCAGATGTAGCCTCTGTAAACATTCTGTCTGAGAGAGGAATATCTTGTTTCTTAGCTGCAATACAATTTCACAGGCTCATTGAAATGAGAGACAGAAAAGATCTATTAAATCATTTTGTCTGCTCCCTGCCAGCATTGGATTGGTCCCTGAAGTACATTTTCCATTGCTTTGTCGATTTGGAAATGACTCAAGCAAGGAGGTTTCCATCACGTCCCGTGGGAGACTTTTCAAGGCTTTAATCGTCCTCGCTGTTAAGATTGCTTTAATTTTCCTTTGCTCAATTTTCCTTTGCTCGACTTCATTCTGTTATTCCCAGTCACTCTCTGCTGGATGTCTCCATCCTTATTCTATCTCCCCTTCAAAGACTTACAGGGAGTTATCATCTGTTAGTCATCCACGGAGGAATGGAGTTCTTTTAATCTTTCCTCCTAGATTCAATACCTCCATCTCCTCTTCATTGTTCTTGCTGAGGCCCTTTGGAGATAATTCAATTTTCTGTCAGTTGCCACCAGATCCAGTTAGGCAGAAGGTAACTGGATTACTCAGACCAAGCACTTTAGGTTTATGATTGTGCTCTTCTGCTATCATCCATTAGAGCAGATTTCATTCTAGCATCATGCTAAATATGATCCAGAGACTGTTAGACACTGGCTTCGGGATTTACCAGGCCACTAAGACAACAATGTGTGTGTATGCACTTGTACATGTGTGCATGTGCATGCATATATGTGAGTGTTTGTGTGGGAGAGGAACAGCACAGCAACGCTGACAAGAGGCTGGCTTGACCTCTGGGCTGTCATTCTGTATCACACATATGCTTCTAAGTTACTCTGGGACATATCCAAAATTATGAGGCAAGTCAAAAATATAAAAATTACCATAATCTGCCATTTTCCACCTACAGCTGGTGGAAAGTACCTGGAGATTTGTTTTAAGTGGGGGCACATGCTGGCAATGGTGATGATTTTGAAGATGATTCATTTCAATGATAGGAAAAATGTTTATTCTTTGACAGGGGAGTTTCAATAAGAAAATAGCAACAACTCTCATTTATGCGGTACTTTATAGTCAGAAAGTAACTTACGTGCATTATCTTTCTTCATCTTCATAAAAGCTGCATGAGGCATGGAGCATATTATTATATTGATTTTATAGAGGAAGGAACAAGTTCAGAAAGATGAAATGATTTCTCCCAAGGGCACACAGCTAGCAAGTGGTAGAACCATTCTTGTGTGTTCTAAAGTTACACCCTTCAGTATTTCTGCCACAATACCTCTAACTATCTAATAATTCACCAAATTGGAGCCCTTATGCCCAAAGACTCTTTCCTGATAACTTGCAAAGTATCTAAAGACATTACCATTCTCACTACTTTTTTTTTTGAACAAGGTTCCAAGAAGGGGTAGAAATTACATAGCAAGTGTACATTGCTTTTGGCAAACACAATATGTGAAAATTCATGTTGACATAATGTTAAATATGCTATATACAAAAAAAATTTGAGCTGGAAAATAAAGGAATGACCATCAATCATGGAATGGCCAAACAAATTATGTAATTGAATGTTATTATGGCATAAGAAATGATAAAAGGGATAGTTTCAGAGAAACCTGGAAAGATTTACAGGAACTGATGCTGAGTAAAGAGAGTAAAACTAGAATAACAAAATTTATACAGTTACAACATTGTAGAGAAAAACAACTTTGAAAGACCTTAGACTGATATAATTCCAATCATGATTCCAGAGAAAGCATGCTAGTCCCACACTGGTAGAATAGTGATGAATTCAAGGTATGGAACAAAATATAAAATTCTACATATGGAAAACGGTAAATGTGAGGAATTTGAACTAAGTTTCATAGAGGAGAAAATGAATGTTCAGAGTAGGGATGTAACTTGTCCAGACTTCTTAAAATCTTGATCTCATTCACATTCTCTTCTAATTATAGTTCAAAGGGCCAGAGTTAAAGAGAAATCTAGTTTTAAGAAGTAATATCTAGAAAACCAAATGTCATACCTACCCATTCCTAAACAAGACATGGTTGTTCAACAAACCAATCTCATAAATTTGGTGATTGGGTTCCATGAAAAAGCCAGTCAGGTAGCTATCTTTCTCTTTTTACTACTGGGAAGTCTCCAGTTGGTTAATCTCCTCATAAGATTTGAGGGAACAGGACCTGATCCAAGGTTTGGGGTTATAAATCCATAGGATTTTGGAGCTAGAAAGAACCTTAGGGATCATATAGCCCAATCCTCTTGATTTATAGAGGAAGAAACTGAGGTCCAGAATGTGGAAGTAATTTGCCCAAAGTCACACAGCTGTTTAACAGCATAAGACAACCATAAGCTGTTTTCTGACATCCAGTCCAGTGTTCAATCCATTCCAGCACACTTGTCTCTAGTTCTAGCAGCAAACACTTATGGCAGGTGAGAAATCCTCTAGTTTTCAGGGCCTAGAGTTTCTTGCAACACACTTTATTTGCTCTAGAGAAAACCTCTCTTCCCAGGTAATTCACTCTTCCTTCATGGTTTCTTTTCTGGAATCGTTCTCTGATCTGGCTTTGCTATTTTTCCTGTAAAAACTCTAGCCCTTTTCCACATCATCAAATAACCTTTTTGTGTGGAACCACCCAGATGTAGTGCACTGGACTAGTAGAAGCATGAACACCTGGTATAACCTGGTCTCTGGTTCAGGGCAACTCTTGCAGAATCATCCATGTCTTTGATCCTCATGACATAGCCTCGAGATAACTTATCCAAAAACCAAACACCTCTGGCCAAGTTGGAGAAGTATCCTTTCCTTGCAGAGATCTGATTGTAGCCACGTCTCTCCATTGACTGTGACATGGATAGGTCTTTTGCCCTGTCTTTCCTTGTACTCCTTTTCCTATGTCCAGGGATATCTCAACGGAGGCATTGTGTGCCTTATACTTCAGTGAATTAAAATATGCCAAATAATGGCCTCTTGCTTTTAATCTCCTTGGCCAGTCTAAATATAGCTGCAGCAGACTGGGATAGCACCCTAAATTATTTTGAATCCAAGGCTTCTGCTCTTTTGACTCTTCCCATCCAGAAAGGAACAGAGATCTTTCTCAGGCCCTCCATATCTCTCAACTATATTGGTGAGGTTGGGGGTATAGAATCTTCCTGGCCCTTAAACTGCATCTCAGCTATATCTATTTTAAAAGTAACTGTTATTGTCAACACCTTCTGTGACGCTGACACAACAGTACCTAAGCTGTTTACACTAATGAATATACGATTGCAGAGTAAGAAAATGACACGACTTTCATTTCTGTCTCTCCCGCTTCCACTGTTTCTACAAGTAAATAAAAACCATGCAAACCAACAATGGCTCCTGGAGGACACTTCCAATTTCTCCCCTCTGAAATCATCTTCTCTTCTTTCTCCTCCCCTATAACTATACTCACAGCATCCCAGAGTTAGAAGAGCCTCAGAGGTCATCTGGTCCAATCCTCTGTGTAATGCTGGAATTTCCTCCACAACACCTCTAATGTGTGGCTTCCTAGCTTCTACTACAATACCTGCAGTGATAAGGAACTCACAAAATAAAATGGCAGACCATCCTATTTGGATACAATTCTAATTATTAGAAAGTTGATATTCATATTAATTTGAACTCTGCCTCCCTGAAATTTCTCCCCACAGGAAGCAGCATTGCACAGGGTGAAAGGCCTTGGTTCCAAAGTCTCAGAAATTGAATTAGAATCCCATCTCTAATGCTTACTAGCTTTATGACCTTGGGCAAGTCACTTAACATCTCTATACTTCAGTTTACTCATTGGTAAAATGAGGGAAGCTGAAATACATGTCTTCCAAGGTCCCTCTTTAGATCTGTGATCCTATGAGAAGATAATGAGAACAGCTTCATCATAAAGCATCTATATAGCACCTTAAGGTTTATTAAGCACTTAGCTGATCCTCTCAACAAACCTTTAAAGTCCCATTTTATAATGAAGAAACCAAGGTCCATACTTGCCCATGATCCAACTATACTACTATACTTCCCGTTGCCATGCTGTCTCTCTGTCCCTCTAAGACTATCCTTACATCCTCACAAGAGCCTTTCAAAATATGTGTAGAGACCTATAGTGTCAACATGAAATCTTCTTTTCTCCAGGCTAAACATTTCCAGCTCTTTCAAATGATCCTCATATGTCTTATAACTTATCACTATCATTTTGGCTTTCCTCTGAAGGCTCTCCAGCTTGTTAGTGTTCCCCACCTAAAATGTGGCACCCAGAACAGAACTCAGTCCTCAAGATCCCTTGTCCTGGATTCTTTCCTTTTATCAGAAAAGCATAAGAATGATTATATGAGTGAATTTGATGGTCATGTCACATTATTGATTCTTTTACCTATGCCACAAATTATCTTCCTCTTTCTTTAAACATTTGTCTCTAAATAGACAGATAATAGATAGATAGATAGATAGATAGATAGACAGAGATAGATAGATAGATAGATAGATAGATAGATAGATAGATAGATAGATAGATGGAGATAGATGATAGACAGATAGATGGATAGAGAGATTACAGAGAGAACATTCATTACTGTGTCCTAGACAGTATACTAGGAACTTATTGTGTCCTAGCAGTATACTAAGCCCTGAGGATAGTAATACAAGCAAACTAGACAACCCCCACTCTTACAGTATTGATATTCTAATGGGCTAGACAATGTATATATATATATATATAAAAAAGCTAAAAAAAAAAGGAAAGGGTTCACTCCTTCAGTATCATGGTCTAAAAGTGACATGGAGGCCTGTTTCTGACCAAGATAAGGCAAAATTCACCTATGCGAGGCCATGTTGGCTCCAGCGATTATTTCCATAGAATAAGGAAGGAAAAAAAAGAAACAATTTGCAAGGAAGGAAAAAAGATGAGGAGTATGGCCACCGTGTATGGCACATGATTTGGACAAAATGAAAGGGAGGCATGAAGTCTCACAACTGCATTACAAAATTAATTTTGAAAAATTTATTAAGTGCCTTTTATGTACAAAGAACTACGGAGGAAGTAATAAAAATAAACTCCGCCTCTGGGAATTTTGAATTGTTCTCTAACACCTCCATGTACCTAAAACTTATCTCCACAATTAGATTATGAGCTTCTGCAGTTCCACAACCATATTATTTAATATTTTAATACCTTATCATAAATCGAGAGGCACAGTGGGTAGAATGCTGCTCCAGGAGCCAAGAAGACCTCTTCTCTGGTCCCACTTTTAACACATAATACTTAGGAGACCTTGGACAGATCACCACCTCTCAGTGCTCTAGGCAACTCTCTTAGACTATAAGATTTTTTGTTTGGGCAATTGGTTGAGTTCTTTGTTTGTTTGTTTTGTTCATTGTTTTTGAGACTGAATCTCTCTATCTCTCTTAGGCTAGAAGTGCAGGAGTCACTCAGGGGCCCAATCCCACTGCAAATCAGCATGAAAGCTTTGACCTGTTCCGTTTCCTACATGGGCCAGTTTGCATTTCCTTAGCCAGCCAGGTCCCCTCCTACCCCCATTCCCAAGGGTTCACCATTTTGCTGTTGCATGTAGTATAGACATATGACTGGTTTTTGTCCTATTTATACCTCAGAATTTCCTATCTGAAAGGATCCATCAGTCTCAGCCTCCCCTAGTAGCAGGGTTCACTCCTACACTTATAGGTATTTCTCACCTGGCATCTACAAAGTTGCAAAGAAGTTGTCAATATATATTGATGGAATTTCTTCATCCAAGAGGTCCCTATTCCAGTGAAATTACAGGCCCAATATCTATGTTAATATTAGTGTTAGTAATAACTCCCATTCTTCTAGCACTTTGCATTCTATAACATGTTTTCATCACAGTGATAGAGGAAGGATAGTAGAGTGGATAGATTACTGGGCTTGTCGTTGGAAATACCTATATTGAAATGTCATACTTTTTAACTATGATCCTGTGCATATCTCTTTGCTCCTCAAGCAACATCCTAGGAAGTTTCTTCTGATAGAGAGATTGTGATCCATTAGTCTGCAGTTGTGCAAGGGATTGACCATGTCCGGAATTCCAAATTCTAATCCATCACACATAGTATATTATATAGCTAATCCCCAGTTTACAGATGAGAAAATTGAAGTTCACATGAATGAAGTGACTTGGCTTAAGAATAAGACTAGCTAAGACTAGTTAGTGGAAAACCAAGACAAGAATTGAAATCTTGGGACCTTTTCCAGTGCTCTCTTTACAAACACTATACTAGGACATAGAAGGTCCCTTAACAAGTGTGTTTGCATGCATTCAAAGTGGTGACAAAGTGGCAAGCTTCTATAAGATGTATGAGGAAAAACCACTCTGTTCTTTCCTATGGGTTCAGCTTAGGCCCAGTCATTGAACTGATTCACATTTAAAGTTAGCTGGCCCTTGAGCAGCAACCAATTTACTTACGTACTCTAAAGATAAGTAATTTTGTCAACATGGGGATTCCTTCTGGCCATGAGAGGACAGTAAAACTGTCTTATAAAAGAATGTCTCCTTTGTAAATTGATCTCTTTGGAGGTTGAGCATCCAAAGCATGAAACCATGCCAGGAGGCTTTTTTTTAAATCCTCCTGGTTCCTAGGATTTGGAGCTAGATGGTTTTTCCTTGTTTTGAATTAAGATTTTTCAAGAATTGCAACCTTTCATCAGCTCACTGAGCAAGTGCACTCATTGGTTAGATTTTGAGGCATAGACAGCAAAATTTTCCAAATAACACAACAGAGTCTATGGAGGAGGGGTAGGGAAGGGTGGTGTCTCTGTGTGTGTGCCTGTGCACATATGCAGGTGTGCACATTTTTTCAAGGCACAAATGTTGGAATAGAGTGTGTATAGATAAACTTCTACCATAAGCACAGGCTGAAGAAGAAAGGCCTCTTGCTCGAACCACTTGTTGGCTTCATTCCTGCGTTGTCAGTGGAGCTAATGGAGCCTGGAGGAAGAGTAACTCTGCGAGGGGCAGCTTTATTCCCAGTGAATTTCCAGAACAGATACAGTTTCAGCTACTTAACCCAGACCTATGGCACAGGTAACAAGCTGGCAAAGGGCTTGGCCCAGGCAGCCTTGAATGTGTTTACTCTCTTGAGGGGTATTGGTCTAGTGGCAGACTAGGACCCTAGCCTGGACTTATAAATCATGCAGAATAACCGTCTGCCTTAATCCCCGCTAGAGGTTTCTTGCAATGCCATCTGGGCTGTTTTTGCTTATCCAGCTGTATTTGTTAAATCTTTAATTAGCAACAGGTTTTGTGTGCAGATAGAATTCTACTTCTTATGCCAGTGGACCCAACATGTTACTGGAAAGCAGGGGTTCATAGCATACTAATTCAGATGTCCTCCCTCCATTTGGAGACACAGTGACATTGAAAGAAAGAAATGGTCAACCTGATGTATAACATCCACCCATGAAAAACACGCTTTAAAGGTATAGTACTCCAATATTAACTTCTCCCCTGAGAACTAAAGGGGTCCTTAACGATTGCCCAATCCAATACTCACCATTTTATGGGTAAAGAAACTGAAACCCAGAGAGGGGGAGTAACTAACCCATGGTCATGAAGCTAGTTAATAGCAGAGCTGAGACAAGAATCTCAGTTGCTTGATGTATAATCTTGTACTCTGTCCAAAATACCTAATTAGCAAAAAGACAGAACTTGGTGTCCAGAGAACTAATATCAAGTAATAGATCCATCATTTTGTATGTATGTGGCTCTGAGCAAATAATTTGATTTGTGGTCCTTATTTCATTCATCTGTAAAATGGGTATTATCATCATCATCATTATCATCATCGTCACAATAGCTCATATGTACATAGTGCTTTAAGATTTACAGAGTGATCTGTATACATTATTTCATTTGATCCTCATGACAACCCTATGACATTGGTTCTACAATTCTCTTTTATTTTACAGATAAGGAAAGTGAGCCTCAGAGAATTCAAATTATTCTACCAGGGACATGCAACTAGCAGGTATCTAAGGCAAGTTAGATCTCTCTAACCCTAAATTTGGCACTCCCCATGGCTTCTTGTGATATATATATGTACCATGTACTTCACAATACTGCTATGCAAGGCACAATACTGCTATGCAAGGCATCCATGGCTTCTGGTGATATATATGTACCATGTACTTCACAATACTGCTATACAAGGTACTCTGTAAATGGTGATAAACGTTAGAAATGTGAGCTTATCATTATTATTATCATTATTACAAATATCTCAAAAAAGGACATGTCATTGAAAAAAATAGCTTGGAAAATTACAATAAATATCCACTAAGAATGGAATGAGGAAACAGATTTATACTATGATTGAAGAGATTTTTGTTACTCAAAAAGTTATGAAATATACTTCTGTGGAGATCATTAAAAAGTAAAATCTGTTCTCTTCTCTAAGTCCTAAAGGCAAATTATTCCAAAGACAACAATTTAAACTTTATCTGCCTAGAGTCAAGAAGCACTTTGTAACTATAAAGCACTAGAAAAATAGAATTTCAGAACTGGAAGGTCATCTAGTCCAATCTTTAACTCAATATGAAAATCCTTTACAATAAACCCAACAAATGGCCATTCAGTCTTTGTTTGAAGATGGAGAACTCACTAATTCCTAAGGAAGGTCTTAGAGAGCATTCTAACGGTGAAGGACATTTTTTTCCTCCTGTAGAAACCTCTGGAACCAGCTAGAACAAGTCTAAGCCCTCTTTCACATGCTGGCTTTTCAAATACTTGATCATAGCTATTATTTACTCCTAAATTATCTCTTGTCCAGGCTAAATATTCCCAGTTCCATCACCTAATCCCAAAGTGGCACTATCACAGAATCACAAAATGTAAGAGTTTTAAGAGACCTCAGCAACCACCCAGTCTAACTCATACATAGAAGAAAATCCCACTCTGTGTTCAAGGCTATTCAATACTAGAACCACTTTCTTTTGTACTAACTTACCCATTTCCCTTTTAGTCTTTGAAAGACCTCACTATAGGTCTTCAAGTCTAGGTTGGATGACCACTTGAGAGGGATACTGTAGAGGAAATTTGTGTTCAGATATAAATTGGATTAGCTGCCCTCTGAGGTTGAAGTAGGATGGAATAGTGAAGAGAATACTGGATTTGGAGTCAGAAGACTGTGGTTTGAATTTCAGTTCTTCCATATACTACCTGTGTCACCTTAGGCAAGTCAGAATCTCTCTGTTCCTGTGAGATTTGTTCACCTATAAAATTATGTTATTTTACTAAATGACCTCTGAGGTCTTTTCTAATTCTAAGTCTATAACTCTATGATCCCTTATAACTTTGGGAGTCTGTGATTCTGTAGCTGAGAAACTGGAGGTGGTAATGAATAGAAAAAATGGGTTTTGGAAGAGTGAAGTAGTAGAGAAGGTCACGTAAGATTATAGAGGGGAATCTCAGAGGTCAAGATCTTGGCGCTAGAAGAGTTTTGACTGGTGCATATTCTAAGTTGTGACTATTCTGTGATGAAACTAAAAGAAGTATGACACTTTACTCATGAGAAATAAAAACTTATGAATGGGATATTTCTTGAATAATGGCTATGGGCAAGGTACTGGAATTAGACTGTCAAGAATTATAAAGGAATAGGCTGTAGCACGTAGGGCAGCTAGGTACAGGCAGAAAGGCTAAAAGAAGGTATTCCAGATAAGAACAACAGGATGTTTACTAAATGTGTTTTCCTATTCTACTATTTATAAGTATCAGTGCCAATGGAAGTGGGTGAAATTTCCTTCCTTCACCCTGAAAACTCTGGGAAGTTCAGATTGGTCACAGTATATATATCATGTATATTCTTATATATTCACACATAGTCTTGCCATTTAGAAGATTAGCTCTCTGAGGGCAGGAATTATTTCACTTTTGCCTTTGTGGCCCCAGTGCTTAGCTCAGTGCCTGGCTTCCTTGAGGTCTCAACTAAAATCCTACCTTCTGCAAAAAGCCTTTCTCAAACTCCCTTAATGCTGGTGCCTTCCCTCTATTGATTACCTCTAATATGTCTTGCATACATATCTTTCAACATTCATTTTTTATCAGATTTTGAGTTTCAAATTTTTACACATTCCCTCCTTTACATCCCCCCTCCACAAGATGGCAAGCAATCTGATATAGGTTATAAATATACAATCATATAAACATATTTCCACATTAGTCATGTTTTGGAAGAAGAAACAGAATAAAAGAGAAAAGCCACAAAAAAAAAGTAAAAATAGTATGCTTCGATCTGCGTTCAAACTCCATAGTTCTTTCTCTGGATGTGGATAGCATTTTCTATTGTGAGTCTTTTGAAATTGTCTTGCATTATTTTATTGCTGAATAGAGCTACATCAATCATAGTTGGTCGTGTCACAATGTTACTGAGCACAATGTTCTCCTGGTTCTGCTGACTTCACTCAGTATCAGTTCATATAAGTGTTTCCAGGTTTTTCTGAATTCCTCCTGCTCATTATTTCTTATATCACAATAGTATTCCATTGAATTCATATACCACAACTTGTTCAGTCATTCCCCAATTGATGGGCAGTATCTCAATTTCCAATGCTTTGCTACCACAAAAAGAGCTACTATAAATGTTTTCATACATATAGGACTTTTTCCCTTTTTCATGATCCCTTTGGGATACAGGCCTAGTAGTGGTATTGCTGGATCAAAGGGTATGCACAGTTACATTGGGCATAGTTACAAATTGCTCTCCAGAATGGTTGGATCAGTTCAAAACTCCACCAATTATTCATTAGTGTCCCAATTTTCCCACATCTTCTCCAAGACTGCAGCTATGCAGCTATGAAAGCTATGAAACATTTATCATTCTCCTTTTCTGTCATGTTAGGCAATCTAATAGGTGTTAGGTGGTACTTCAGAGTTATTTTAATTTGCATTTCTTTAATTAATAGTGATTTAGAGCATTTTTCATATGACTATAGATAGCTTTAATTTCTTCATCTGAAAACTGCCTATTAATATCTTTTGACCATTTATCAATTGGTGGATGACTGGTATTCTTATAAATTTGACTTAGTTCTCTATATATCTGAGAAATGACACCTTTATCAGAAACATTTCCTATAAAAATTGTTTCCCATCTTTCTGCTTTCCTTCTAATCTTGGTTTTGTTTGTGTAAAAACTTTTAATTTAATGTAATCAAAATTATCCATTTTGCATTTCATAATATTCTCTATCTCTTGTTTGGTCATGAGTTCTTCCCTTTTCCATAGATCTGATAGGTAAACTATTCCTTGATATCCTAATTTGCTTGTGGTATCAACCTTTATATTTAAATCATGTACCCATTTTGATCTTATCTTGATATACAGCGTGAGATGTTGGTCTATGACGAGTTTCTGCCATACTATTTTCCAGTTCTCCCAGCAGTTTTTGTCAAATATTGAGTTCTTATCCCAGAAGCTGGAGACTTTGGGTTTATCAAACAGTAGATTACTATAATCATTTACTACTGCGTCTTGCATACCTAATCTATTCCACTGATCCACCACTGTGTTTTTCAGTCAGTAGCAAATACTTTGATGATTGCTACTTTATGATATAGTTTTATATCTGGTACAACTAGGACACCTTTCTTTGCATTTTTTTTATTAACTCTCTTGATATTCTTCTTGACCTTTCGTTCTTCCAGATGAATTTTGTTATTATTTTTTCTAGCTCTATAAAATAATTTTTGATAGTTTGATTGGTCTGGCACTGAATAAGTAAATTAATTCAGGCAGAATTGTCATTTTTATTATATTAGCTTGGCCTAGCAATGTTTTTCAATTCTTTAGATCTGAGTTTATGTGAAAAGTGTTTTTACAGATCTATGTAATATCTATGTGCCTAGCACATAGTAGCTCTTAATAAATGCTTATTGACTGAATGACACAATAGAAGCATAATAAATATTTTTGAGCCATTTTCCAATAAATAAATGGTCAAACCATATGGAATTGGTCAAGCCATTCTGCAAAACAATTTGGAACTAAGCCCCAAAGGTCACTAAATGGTAACCCTTTGACCCAGCAATATGACAACTAGGCTTGTACCTCCAAAGAGATCAAAAAAAGAAGGGCCTATATGAACAAAAATATCTCTTTTTGTTGTAACAAAGGACTGCAATCTAAGGGAATGACAATCAATTATGGAATGCTGAATAAGTTGTGGCAGAAAACTGTAATGAAATAATGTTGTGCCATAAAAAATGATGAAAAGGATGGTTTGAGAGAAACCTGGGAAGACTTGTATGGACTATGCAGAGTGAAGTGAACAGAACCAGGCAAATAGTTTACGTAGAAACAATACAATGGTAAAAAAAATAGCCAAAAAAACTTTGAAAGAACTAAAATTTCTTATCAACACAAAGACCAATTAATGTCCCAGAGGACAAATGATAGGGCATGAAGTTAGTATATAGGAAAAGCAAGCTTTACCTGAAAATGATTTGTGGTTTCATGTACAATTCCTTTCCTTTTTTGTACTTTATATATGGAAATTCTCATTTTATTTTTTTAAGTGAAGAAAAGGAAAAGAAAAAAAAGAATGTTTGTTGATTGGAGGTAACATGTATATTTAGTCATGGTTAGTAGATAAGCAACTCCTTTATTCCTCTATGCAGGACAATGACTGCTGCCACCCTAATACAGAAGACTGCCCTCCCCAACCTCCTAATGTGATGCTTCTATATCCTGCTTCCCATCCCACCTCAGGCACATTCCTGGCTCTCGGTAGACCCCTGCTTCTTGAGGCAGAGTCTGGGCAGCAGCACTGGCCCTGAGGAGCAAGAGCAGACGGTGGCCCTGTAGGGAAGGAAGAATATGGAAAGCATCCACTAACAGCAACTAAAGCCATAGCTGCAGCCTCTGAGAACAATCTGGATTTCTCAACACATCCAAAGATGAGGGTTGAAACTAAACTACTTTGTGCACACTGAATCACATTTCTGTACTAATGTTATAAGACAACTAAAGCACTTTGCAAATTGTATAGCATGATATAAAAGTTAGTTGTTAATATTATCAGCTGCTGCAACCTTCTTCTTTTGCTATACAACCACAAACATCTCTTTTTTTCTTTCACAGATTCATTAGAACCATTTTCATCTACTGAAATCCCTTCCTTCTAGGACCAACTCAGGTGCGACCTTCTCCAAGATACCTCCCCCAAATGAAAATGAGTTCTTCTTCTTCTTCTTCCAATTTCCTCTAAACTTGGTAGCCTTTTTGCTTATACTTATCCTGATTATTGCAAGGCAGGATCACCAAGTGATTGATGGAATGTTTCCATCGCTGTTGGAGACATGAGGGAACCAGCTCTTCAATTTCATTTATTTGTCTTGCAAGGAAAATCTGTGAACCATCCTTCCATTTAGTTGCATATAACTAAATTTTCTAGTTTCATTTATAGTATAGATGTCACTATTGACATGGATTTGATATCCTTAGCATAAGTTATTAGCCAAGGATTTCTTACTTAACAATACTAACAGCTAAATTAATGCTAATCTAAAAGCTATGTGATTCATTTACTTTCCACCTCCCCCCTCTTTCTACCACTCTAATGCTGTCATCACAGGGCCTCATAAAACTGAGGGTCATTTTTTCCCCTCTTTGATGGGAGACCAATTAGGAGAGTATTGCAATCATCTAGGCAAGAGGTGATGAGGGGCTGAACTAAAGTGGTAGCTTAGTGAGTTGAGAGAAGGGATCAAATGGGAGAGATGTTGTGAAGGTAGCAAAGGACATAAATTGGTAGCTCATTCATTACGTGAGGTGAAGGAGAATGAGGAACTGAGGATAGTGCTAAAGTTATAAACCTGAGACATATTAGAAAGATGATGGTAGCTTTTACAGAAATAGAGAAATTTGGGAGATGAGAAGGTTTATGGAGGGAAAAAAAGTTCACTTTTAGACATGTTGAGTTTATGCTGTCTTTGGGACATATAGTTGGAGAGATCCAATAGTCAATTGGTGATGCATGAGTGAAGCTCAAGAGAGAGAGATTGAGATAAGATATGTACATTGTAGAGTCATATTTATAGAAATAGCAGTTAAATCCATGTGAGATGATGAGGTTGCTAAAACAGAAAATATAAATAAGAGGGTATAGAACATGGTGTGGGAGAACATCTATGATTGGGGGTAGGATATGGATAGTGAATCAGCAAAGGAGACTGAATAGAAATAATCATACAGGTAGGACACAAACTAGGAGAGAGAAGGGAGGAAAGAGTATCCAGGAGGAGAGAATGGTCAACATTATCACAGGCAGTAGACATAGTGATAGGTATTTGAATTGAGAGAAGACCATCAGATTTGGCAATTAAGAGAGCATTGATAACTAGGTAGAGAATTGTTTCAGTTGAGTAATCAGGTCAAAAGCCAGATTTCTAGGGGTTGACAAATGAGTGAGACAGGAAGGGAAAACATAGAGTGAAAGCATCTTTTCAAAGAAGTTTGAGATAAAAGAGGAAAGATATGACTATAACTTCAGAGAATGGTAGGGTCTAGTGAAGTCTACTGAAGTTTATTGTTGTTGTTGTTATTGTTTTTGGATAGAGGAGAATTATGAAGGCAGTAGGAAAGGAACTGGTCAGTAGGAAAAGTTGAAGATTTTGGGGGAATGAGTGATTGAGGATACAAGACGATGGAGAAGATGTGAGGGAATGGGATAAAGTGCCCATGTAAGAGGGTTGGCCTTAGCAAAAAAAAAAATCTATCACAAAATGTAACAAATGTGTTGGTATGTATTGGATCCTTTTTCCATCATTGATCTCCTTTAGCTATATGATTAGCAGTGGTCTCTCTTTCAAAGGTTACGGAAATTTTAGTCATATTATTTGCATAATTCCAAATCGCTTTCCAGAATGGTTAGACCTATTCACAACTCCACCTGCAGTATATTGCTGCATCTGCATCTGTCTTTCCACAGGATGGGTGTGATGTTAATAACTGTTAAAAAAAAAAACTGATAGAGACAAGGAATCTTTAAGTTAGAGTGGCAATTAGTATTCCAGTTTGACTGAATCAGGGAGTTCAATATTATTTTTTAAAAGGCTTAAAATACAAACTGGAACCAGATTTTGGAAAGTGTTGAATGTTAGGCTGTCATTTTGAGATTTTCTCTGGTGTACTGTGGGAAGCCAACAATGGGGGAAAAATCAAACTCAACTCCTTTGGAATACCTGAATATGCATATTGTAAGGAAAATTATTCCAGCCTGGGGTCTGTGAGTAGTTCATAAATGATTTTTGTCTAGGAAACCATGCTATAAGCAAAGGCTACAAATTGTTGTGGGAAAGATACAATCATAATGACTAGGGTAATGGTATACGAGAAAATATTAAGCAAATGACTCATTTCACACGAACTCTTTCACTTTGGACAAGAAACTATTATGTCATGACCTTGTCTTGATTAAAGCTGTTTTGACAAGGAATAACTTTTGATAATGATTTGAACTGCTTTAATTTCCCAAAGTCTCCTCAGATTCTTCTGGTAAAAGTAATCACATCCACACTTCCCTTAACCAGCAACCTGCCTTGACATGAATCACAGTATTTGGGGAGTACATAACTAAAGAAAAACAAATCTGAGGAATAAATGTTTTAAAAAAGAATTTCTGTAAGGGAAATTTTATTATTATTATTATTGTTATCATTATTATTATTATCATTATATTAACTCACATATTTGGAACTTCTTGAAAACAGATCAAGGCAGATTACCTGGGTGAAAGATTTGACACTACCCTTGGGACTTTAAGTAAATCACATCCTCTCTCTGGGAGACTATTTCCTAATCTGTAAAATTAAGGGAGTTAAATTAGATGATCTCAAAAGTTCCTTCTAGCGCTGAATCCAATGCCTTTGATCCTATTTGCAGGATGAAGGGATAACACATATTAGTGAAAGGGAAGAAACATTAGGAAGAATTGTAGAATCATATCTGGTATGACTCCTTGACAACTCTCCTTATGTGATCTCTTCCAACTTTCTCACTTTAGAGATAAGGAAACATGAGTCCCAGAGAAGCAAAGGTACTTGTCTAAGGAAGCAAGTGATTGAACCAGAATTTGAACTTAAATCCTCTGATTCCAAATATAGCTTTATTTCGTTTTTTAAAAATTGAATTGCATGTTCAATTTATTATATAATTTTTAAAAATTAATCTCAATATAATAGAGATTTGTAGCTTCAAATCCAATCCTCTTTCTTTCTTAGATTATATATGAAAATGCTTATTGTAGTTGGTGTTTGCTAAATTCAGAAAAAAAGAATAAAAGACAATGAAAATAAAAGAGGCAGGGAGCGACATAAAATTTAATTCTTTCATAGTTGAAAAAATACAATGCCTTTTAAGTTTTAGGAGATGTAACCAAAAGGGCAATATATGAAGAAGCTTTTGTTGTTCAATTGCTTTTCAGTTGTGTCTGATTCTTTGTGACCCTATTTGGGGTTTTCTTGGTAAAAATACTGGAATGGTTTGCCATTTCTTTCTCCAGCTCATTTTACAGATGAGGAAACTGAGGAAAACAGGGTTAAGTGGCTTGTCCAGAGTTACACAACTAGGAAGTATCTGATGCCAGATTTGAACTCAGGTAGGTGAATCTTCCTGATTCCAGGCCTATCACTCTACACACTGCACCACCCAGATGCCCCATGAAGAAGTTGGTCCATAGCAATAGATCATTTGGGAAGATATACCCACTAAATGGAAATATGTCCCAAACTGTATTTTTAAAAAGAGTAAATTGTTTCATTAATACTATCCTTTAAAAATGTCAGACCATCTAAATGTTCTTTAATTGGTAAATATTTCCAGGATTTGTTATTTAAAAACTGGCATTAAATATCACTACCCAAAGAGAGAAAAAAAAAAACATTCTTAAACTCTTAAGGGCTGAATTTTGTATGTCCTCCATCTCTTAACACGGTGTTTTGTATTTAGTAAGCATTTAACAGCTATATAAATTAAATTGAATTTTATCTTCCTCACTTTCTTCTTTTTTCCCACACACTACTTGTAGAACACTTTTATTTTGTTTCATTAGTAGGAATTTGAACAAAAAGTCTCTTTTTACCCTGCTATGTTACTAGGCAGTCAAACTTGCTATAACCTCAGAGGTGGCCAATATAGTCCAAAGTGTCAAAGAATTCCCATAGTCCTTGTAAAACTAAAGTTTTAGGAGTTTTTCCTCTAGAGCTTCTTCCAGGTCTAGTCATAACATGGAGGCCTGGTCTTCCCCCTACTGCCTTCTTTTATTATTGGAGTGAAGGCTGAAGATGTCAAGGAAATCTTTTTTAAAGCCCGGCCTCTAAAACTAGTGGTGGCCAAATGACCTCAGCATTTCTGAGGCAGAGTTGTCTGCCAGAGAGTGGAGGGATGGGAAGCAGATCAAGTCCCAGAAGCTTCTCCCAGATCCATTGTTAGTCTGGCCCTGTAGGGAGAAAACTGGGGAAGGAGTCTTCTGGGGTAAAGAGGTTGATGTGCATGTCTCTATGGGTTCCTCTGAAGCTCAGCAATCTTGGGCCACAAAAGTCTCAAGGTCTGGGGATGCCTGAAGATAGCAGGATACAAACCTTGAGTCTAGCTGACAAAGACTGTCAGAGACAGTGGGTCCAGGTTGCCTTTTTTTCTTCCAGTGTCACGACAGAGACACATCATGGAGACTACCTTCAGAGTTGCTGCCAGGCCTGCTAGTCCACAGAACTCACACACCAGGCAGGCCACAGAGGCCCTGGTGGGTAGGGGCCAGGGCCTCGAGGGACCCACCTACAGTGGGGGGAGGGAGGGAATCGGTGCCCTGAAGGCCCAATGACAGAGAGCCAGGGAGGGCCAGGCCCCAGCCTGGGAGGGCCAAGGGCTCCCTCACCTCATAAACTTGTGTCACTCATTTTCAATAAACAAAAATGCTGACTTCCTGTTCTGGAAAATTAAGGATATTGTATCTTATTTTTTTGGAGGAAAACAGTCTATTTCCATGGAGTGACTTCTTCATATTATATCCTTTTTGGATATAATTCCTAAAATTTTAAAGCCATAATGTATTTTAATTAAATTTCAGTTTTTTCAGTCAATGAAAGTCTACCTTCTCTCCCTCCTGTCTCCCAATTTGTCCCTGTATTGAGAAAGCAAGAAAATATGAAACCTTCTTACAAACATGTATAATCGAACAAAACAAAATCTTTCATTAGCTATATAAAAAAATGTCAATCTGCGCTTTGAATATGTCATCTCTATCTGTAGGTGGGTAGCATATTTCATCAGGAATCCTCTTGAATCAGGGTATTGATCAGAGATAATGTTCTTTCCACTGGGATACTGCCTACCCAAGTCAGAAAATGGACTCTATTTTCCTGAATTACCCCTAATTTGCTATGTTGTCTTAGATTTGGCATCCATAAAATGAGAATATTAGAAAAATTATCTTGAGGTTTCTTTCCAATTCCATTCTATGATTCCTTGATTCTCTTTTTATAGATACTTGTTCCAACATAGTAACCCACTTGGCAGAAATCCCTCCCCAAAACAACCACTTAACAGACAAGATTTTGTGAAACTGAAAAAATGCAGGGGCTCCTAACTGGCCTTGACCATTTGTTAAACATCCTCATTTCTGCTCCCTCAAAAACACTGGTTTATATGCAAAGGCTATAATTTACGCTCTTTATTCCTTTAAACTCTGACACTAGGGAAGTTTACTTAGCTTAAGCATTATGAGAAAGTTATAAATTATTCTATGCTCTGGTAATATGTGGAAGACTAATTTGAATTGTAACCTTCCATTTAATGGGCCTTCTCCAGAGAGTCTCTAAATACAGACTTTTGTCTTTCCCCAGATTGGGATTGAACTATGGCATGATCAAATACATTATCATAAGATCCATCTTAGAATGTCACTGGGAATGATGACCCATTCTGTTGGTATTTTTCTTTTTGAACAAGCAGTTTATTAAATTATCTCTTACAACTAATTACACTGACTGTAATTAGAGGGGAAAAGGAACTTTAAACATTCAACTTAAAAAACATTACATCAGTATGTGAAAATTCAAACCAACAATAATTGAAGATTAATATTCAAAGAGTTTCTCAAACCAAGTTAATAAACCACCATTTTAATTTCATTTTCATATTTTTTTCAAAACCATTATGTCATTTGACTTATGGCGTACTTCTCCACGATTAAAATAAAGCTTTTTCTTGGTTGTTTTCTTTAGCATTATGAGAAAATAGGTATGAATTATGTTAAATTTGCTGCATCCTCTTTATTCAGAGAGTGCAGATCAAACAGAGCCATTGTTTTCTGTTGGTTGACTAATACAACCTAGTGGGATATTCTTCAATGATATTTGAAAACACAGTTGTGTAGTGTGGATTTCCTCAGTAAGATGGGCTGGAGAGGGGCACAGCTTGAATAAACACTTGGATTGCCATGAATAATGAATGAGGATGGATATAGTAGGACGCAGAGAGAATTGTTTGAAAGAACAGGGCCCAGCCTCTCAGCACCCCAGTGAGAATATGAAGGCAGAAATTGTTCACACCTGAGCCCAAAGTGCCAACCATTTTATGGATTGTTACAATAGTCTTGATTCAGTATAATAATGAGCCAAAAGATTTATATTTATATAATTGGGGAGAGGTATGACCTGAGAAGTACAGGGTTTCCAAGAGACTGACTTCTTCTGTAATAAAAATATTTGGTTAAGACTCACCCTCTACTTATTAATTTGCAGGATGGACTTTCTCCACCACTTTCCTTTTTCAATGCCTTGTTATGGTTTCAAAGTGGTCCTGCAGCCTAGAACTCTATGGCAAATGAACTTAAGCTCTGGCAAGTGCTAAAGAGATTCAGAGCCTTCAAGTGTGGGCCTAATAACAAACTGATTAATTACATATCAAGTCCACCAGCCCTTGTCACTTTTATCTGTACAAGATCTCTCACATTAATCCACTTTTTTTCACTTATACAGTCATGCTCTAATCCCAGCCTTCATCATTTGTCATTTGAAATATTACATTGGCTTTCTAGTTGGTCTCATCTTCTAGTCTCAATCCTTTCCTTGATGCAGCGTCAGGAGGTCAACTGCCTCTTTGCAGCTTGGCATCATAGAGGATTTTTTGGATGGTCATAGACAGGGGCTAAGATATGGAGTTCTCTCTTCTACATAATGTATGAGCAGAGCAAATTAACATGCTTTCCCGTTTCACCACATTAAAGAAATTCACACAGTTGACTGAGCAAAAAGCTATTAAAATATCCTTCTATATCTTGGAAAGAAGGGACATGGAAGGTCTTCAAAGGGCAATTGGTCACATTTTCTCCATTTTGCAGAGTGATATTCCAGAGGCATTTAACTCATCTACTTCATCCTTCATACTTCATAGAGAGTTCTATCTCTATGCGACCTGTAATGTGAACCTCATGCTCCTATCAGTAACACTTGGGATTGTTTTTGTTTGTTTGTTTGTTTGCTTACTTACTGTAATTGGCCCCATTGTGCCTCAGACAAGATCATAGATTCTCCAGACAACTGCTTAATTGATATCCCTAAATCATAGTTCTGACTAGTCACTCTTCTGCTCAAGAAGCTTCAATGACTTTCTATTGGATCTAGGATAAGATAAAAAATCCAATGTTTGGCTTTTAAAGCCCTTCACAGAAATAGAAGATTTGGAAGGGACTTCATACACCATCTAGTTCAATCCATACACCAAAGGAATTCATAGGCTGACTGAAGAGTGAGACCAGCAAATTTACCGAGCTCTCCCAATATACTTCTCTTAAAACAACTCTCATGGAGCACCTCATTACATCCCTCTATTCCTGAAGGTTTGAATGACCTCAGGATCCACATAAACTAATATTTGTCACATACAACAAAGAGCTCTTCTTCCCCCCTTCACCATAACCCGAAATAATGGACACTGACAACTCCATATGCTAAATATGGATCTTATTACAATGTGGTATCACGCTTGGAGATAGAAAACCTGGATTTGAACCTAAGCTCTGACACTGACTTAGCAATGTTGGCAAATCATAGATATTTCTGAGGCTCTGGTTTTTTTTTATTTGTAAAATGAAAAATATAACTGGATTTTCTACTTCACCAGGTTTTTTTTTCAAAATGAAATGAAATTGTAGATAAAGCTTGGAAACATTAAAGTGGTACATACATTTGAGTCAGTGTTGTTTTTGTTGTTGCTATTACTATTATTGTAATACAGCATTACACAACAAAATATGAATTTTGAGAATAGAGGGAGAAAAAAATTGGACAGATTACTAATGGACTTCAAATTCTGATTTTCAAAATCATACTAGTTATCTACAAAGGAAAAAAGACTGATGGGGTTGAATCCTATATATTGCCCAGATTATAGTTAACTCACTGAGTTAATTGATATGTATATCACAGGGTTATAGATTTGGAGCTTGAAGGGGCCTTAAAGGACATCAAATCCAACCCTCTCATTTTATAGAGAAAACTGAGGCATAGATAGGTTACAGGGTTATAGAGGTATTAAGTATCTGAGGCAAAATTTGAATTTGTTTTCCAACTGCAAGTCCAGTACTGTATTCATTACACTATAATGTGATAGAAGAGATTTAGATGGAGAAATATATGTACCTAATTAATCAAAATCAGATAAATTGAGCATGGGATTACTAAATATTTTTAATATTTTATGTTATTCTTTGTCTCATATATATAATCATAAACATGTACATATATTCATATAACAATATTTTGTTACTTCTCAATATTGACTTTAATCATATTCATGTAAAAATTATGGAGTATTTTTTGTGTCTGCTTTCTATCCTACTTAATATAAGTCTTCCCATATTTCATTTAATCCTTCCAATTTATCATTCTTTATGACAAAGACACAGAAAAATTGAATTGGTATACCACAATTTGTTCAGCCATTCCCCAAATTTGGATTGAGTTTGTAATCTTGCTTCAGAAACTTACTAGCTGTATGACCTTGGGTGAGTCATTTATCCATTCTCAAAGTCAGTTTCTTCATCTGTAAAATGGAGATACAATAGCACCTATGTAACAAAGTTGTTGTGAAGATGTATATGCTTTGTTTCCAACTATTTTCTAGGTGACTGTGACTTCCCCAAAATTATTTTCTGTCTTTGTTTACTTCCTTTCTGGCCTCTGTGCCCCAGTTAATCAAAATTTAATAACAATATGACAATGGTTCCTCCTCATACTCTGACTCAGAAACTATTTTCTTATTTTCTCAGGTTCCTATAGGCTGTTTTAGATAATCAATTATGCAAAGGAGGATCTAATTTACAAATGATGTCGTACTCTCCACTCATGGGCCATGCAAGAGAATCCAGTCCAGTAGGAAAGCATTTATTTAACATATGCAACCATGAAAATAATGAGAACTCACCATTCCCATTCACAAATGAGTATAGTTGTCTATATCTAAGTTGGTGAATGAGGAAAAAATTCCTACTCAAGAGTCGGAAAATAATCTCTCCTACTCAGAGGAAGAGAGGAAACCATCAGTCATTCTTTCATCTCCTCTTAACATGCTTTCTTCATTCAGTTGCCAAAATAATTTGCCTCAGACATATACCCAATCATGTCACTTCCCTCCACCAAAATTTTCATTGGCTTTCCATTACCTATAGGGCAAAATATATAACCTTTAGCATAGAATTCAATGTCCTTGTAATTTTTTCTTCAATCCACTTTTTCTGACATATTTCACCTTATCCCTGAACTCCCAAAATGAACTCAACATTTCAGCCAAACTGAACTTGATATTCTATCCCTCCCTCCGTAAAGTTGCACAGGCCTTCCACCATGCCTGGAATACACTCCTTCCTCCTCTCACTTAGCTTCCTTTCAAGGTTCAGCTTAGGTAGTGTTACCTCCTACATGAAGCCCTCCCAAATGTCCTCAGTCTTTAATACTCTCTCTTTAAAAAAAAAAAAAAGCATGTAACTCCCTTGAGAGTAGATACTGTTTAAATTTTGCTTCCATATCCTAAATGTTGAACAAAGTATCTTGCATACACAAGTCACTTAAAAATATCAGTTGAATTGAATTCAATCTCCATTTTACAGATGAAAAAACTGAGTCTCAGACTGATTAAGTGACTTATCTATGGTCACACAGCAGAGCTAAACTTGGAACCAAATTTTCCTGCTACCATGTTCAACTGCTCTCTTCATTATATTATGCTACCTATTTGGAAATGAAGAAGAAATGGTATAGGAAATATGATGATAAATTAACTACAACTACCTTTGTGCATACAAAGGTACATCTCATTAATTTATAGTCAAACCACATTTTTCCCCTTTAAATCTGGCTTTTCCCTGAAGTATTTTTAGCCATTTGTTTTTCATCTATTTTGTATGGATGGTGCACAGCTGTCTGTTAAAAAGGTCTGGATGTGATGGGCATTTTTTAAAAATTGAAATGAGCCTGCTTTTTCCCTTCCACAAAAGTTTGCCTTTGACTCTAAATTTGAGAGGGAAAACTGGCAACATTTCCTAATTTTCTCTATTAAAAAGGGATTTTTACACGCATTCTGTTAGTGGCGGAAATTTTTCACACGCTTTTAGATGCCAGAAACATTTGGCCCTAATCCCTGAATTTGGTTTTGTACTTTTCTGGATATTTTAGGGAGTCTATAACAAAGGGTAAAGAGATAAGGAGGTGGGACCAGAATCTTGCAAAGTTCTAGTAGATGACCTCGTAAGACCCTCACCAAGCCCCCACTATAATGGGAAGGCTGCAAGAATATGAAACAAAGTAGCAACTCTCCAAAGGTAGCATTTTTCCCCTATTTTGTCCATGAACATCACAGCAAAGTGCCTGTTCCTTGAATTCTTTATCTCATCAGAAATGAGCATCATTTTGGATGCAAGTACAGGCCTTCCTAGCACCAAGGGTAGCGTCAAAGGCAAAAGCAGATGAAGCTTATAGAAAGCATTAGACTCATGTCAGTTCCATGACTGTGGAACTTAATTGCTTTGTGATTATGCCAAGTCATTAAACCTCTGAGCCTCAGTTTCCTCATCAGTAAAATAGGAATAATAATAGTAACTTATTAGATAGAACTTTAAAGTTTGCAAAACATGTTAAAGTATCTCATTGGTCCCTTGCAATAATTTTGTTATGTAAGTGCTATCATATTCCCATTTTACAGATGAAGAAACTATGGCTGAGAGTGGATAGGTGAGTTGCCCAGGGTCACACTGCTAGTAAGGAAGGATTTCAAATTCAGGTCTCCCTCAATCCAAGTCCAGGGCACATGCATGCATACCTTGCAGAACTAAAGTAAGGATCAAATGAGAAAATATATGTAAAATGCTTCTTATATCTAAAAGTTTTATACACATGTCAGCCATCACTCTGAAAATAAGTTATTTGTTACAGCTTTGGAGATGATTGATTCATAGATATCATGGTTCATTAGAGTTAAAGGGACATTGGTAGATATATGTGTTTGACAAATAGTGAGGATAGATTTTTCACTCATTCATTCTTTTATTCAATAAAAGAATCATTTATCTAAATAGTGGCCTAGCCTGTCCAAAGGCAGCACAAGTAATTGTAGGTCCTATCAGGCCAGAAAAGCTTCAAGTTTGGTCACAGGGAACACTGGTTCTACCATCTGAGTAGTAAGTGGTGCTAGGTTCAGAGTGGTTCATCAGCAGAGGGATTGTGACCAATTTTAGCCACAGAAACTCATGAAAAAGCACCAAAAAATGTCTTTGAGGGGCTCTGAACTATAACTTTAGAGGTAATATTCATATTTTTAAAATCATAGATCTTTGAAATAGATTATTAGTGTAATCATATAATATTTACATAGATTATTTATTCTGTCAAATATTTCCCAATTACATTTAAAATTTTTTAACATTCATTTTTTGAAAATTTGAGTTCTGAATTCTCTTCTTTCTTCCTGTCCCTCCTGCACCCCTTTGAGGTGGTAAACAGTATGTTAATTATACATGTGAAGTCATGCAAAAGAAATTTCCATAATATATTATCACTGTTAAGAATATATCATTGATTCACTAATGCAGGCTTAGTATTAGTTAGTAAATAAGAATTTCAACATTTATTTGCTGTCAGTTTGTGCTCCACCATGCTATAGCAATATCTGCATTCACATGATAACTATTTCCATATACTTTTATAAAACAGAATATTGACAAGAGTAGCACTTAGGGGGAAATGGTTGCTTACAAAATTTATTTGCTCCCAGCAAGTGAATTTTAGTCCTGTAATGGCATGTCCAATGTTGATCCAAAGAAAGGTATCTTATACTTTCACATGTATGTATTTGCTAATTACCTTTTGAAAATGGTCAAAATATTTAGACAAGCAAATAATTGGTAAATTTTCAGTTAATTAACACTTTGGAAAACACATGTACATTTGATGACTTTTAAATATACAAGTGTTGATTAACATTCATTTTGAACTGACTTCTTTCACCAGCAAATCACCCTTCTTCCCTGGAAAACAGCATCTTCCTTATTTCATAAGTAAGAGAGGCTGTCTTATGGAGACAGCAACAGTCCAGGCTCAAATTCTTCTTCAAATGCTCATAGATTATTTCCTCCTCAGAAAGATATTTAAATTCTCAGAACTTAAGTTTCCTCATTTTAAAAATGAGTTATTCTGAGAAATATATTTTGTAAACATGAAAACACTATAGAAATGAGAGTTATTAGTAAAATTAAACGTCCATACTTTTAACAGAGATGCCATTTCTGGGAATATAACTCCAGGGATATCAATAACAGAAGAAAAAAAATGGCCTGTATATAGGCAAGCCTGTCTAACTGATGTAGGAAGACATGTGAGAGAGAGAAAGAAGGCATGTTCTAGACCAGACAAACCACCACAAGCATCTCCCCTCAAGCACCAAACATGACAGGTTGGACTTGGTAATAAGTTGGAGAAATCCATCTCCTTTCTTTATAGATTTGTGGGGGGAGGACTGTGGGTGTGGAACATCATATATATTATGAGAATTAGTTGATGTATTTTTTGCAAAATATTTTGCTTTAAGGAATGGCTCACTAGGTAAGAGAGAGGGATGTATTTAGAAATAAAGATGATAAAAAGATAAATTTTATATTTATATATTATAGTTTATATATAATTATAATATATACAATTATAAAATATAATTATTATATTTATATTATATTACATATAATTATATATATTATATATTTTTTAATTTAAAAAGAATTTAGATAATTATGAGTGGACTAGAAATCTGTACAAGTATTAGGAAACCATGGGGTAGAAGATGATCAAAGAGGATCATTATCCAGGATGTAGCATGTTCATTTGATCACTGGTTATTAATAGTATTAGCTAAAATTTATTTAGAGCTTTAAGGTTTGCAAAGCCCTATAAAAAACCTTTTCATTATATCCTCATAACAACCCTAGAAGGGAGGTGCTATTATTATGTCCCTTTTACAGAGAATGAAACTGGAAGAGTTTAAGTGATTTGCCCAGGATATCACACTGCTTTTAAATGTCTGAGGCCGTATTTGAACTCAGCTTTTCTTGACTCCAGGTCCAGCATTCTATCTACTATGTCACCTAGAGAACATATTCTCTCTCCCTCTCTCTCTCTCACTCTCTCTCTCGTGAGATATGAGATATAGATATATATATACATATACACATATACATATATATACATATATATATGTATGTATATCCCACTGCTGTTTCATAAGAACTACTAGAAAAACTGGAAAGCTTTTCTTGCAGAAATTAAGTATGAACCAATATCTTACACACTATTTCACAAAAATTCGAAATAAATACATGACATGAGTTGTAAAGATTATATCATTAAAAATTAGAAAATAGGACTATATATATTCATAACTATGAGTAAGAGTTAAATTTTTAACCAAATAAGGGATGGATGCAATCATAAAATAAAAACATGATAATTCATGATATTGAAAATACACTTTTCATGAGCAAAATTTTTAAAAAAAGTGATAAAATGAGAAAAAAGTATATCAGATAGTGGATGTGTGTAGACTAGTAAAAGAAATATGTAAGACAAAAAGCTATCCTGCAATAATCAAGTAGTCAAAAGATATGAATAGTTCTCATAAGAACAGACTACTATAAATCATGCAAAATATTCTATATCATTAATAAGAGAAATGAAAATCAAAATAGCCTGAAATTTCACCTCCTACCCAGCCAATTGGCAAAAATTAAAATACATTGAAATAGTCAATGTTGGAGAAGTGATAGAAAAATACAAATACTAATGAACTCTTAGAAGAACTGTCGGTTGCTATATCCATTTTAGAAAGCAATTTGAAACTCTGCCATTAAAGGAACTGAAATATCCATACTCTTTACCCTAGAAATTCCACTGCTAAGCACACACCCAAAAAAAGGTCGATGAGAAAAATCAAGGCTATATATTAACCAAAATATGTATAACCATACTTTTAGTGGTAGCAAAGATCTGGAACAGAAGTGGATGCCCCCAAATTGAGAGACAGATAAAAAAAATTATGGCACATGAATATAAAGTGATATTACTATGTTTCAGGAAATAATAAATATGGTAGATGTAAATGGAAAGAACTACAACAAGGCAATCTAAATTGAATCCTGTGAAATAATGATCGTGCTTTATCCCAGAGAAAAAATACACCCCATCCCACTCCACACACACACTTATGCATAAGTTGGGCTTTATCCATGAGTGGAACATGACATATAACATCAAAAATTTTCAATATTTTGAGTGGTTTTACTGTTTTTTTTTCTTTTTTTCATATTTTTCTTCTTTCTTATAAGTAGTTTCTCTCTAATAGGGAGTGAGGGAAAATATAGAGGGGTAAATATACATGATGTAAAGGCAAAAAATATCAATAAAAGTCTATTTTAAAAAGGCATAAAAAGCATCAAGGGGTACCGCAATTGCCAAAGTAATTTCATGTCTTATATAACATAGTTGCTAGACTGATAGAGCAAGGCAATGGCATGGGTATAATACAGGGTCTCATCAAAGCATTTGAAACAAAATTCATAGAATCTTAGACTTACAAGGTACATCAGAGATTATCTAATCCAACCCATATATCTAAGAATCCAAGAATTTTCTCTATAAAAGTAGTTACCTGGCCGTTAGTTAAATATTCATGATGGGGGAAAGCCTACTACTTCCCAAGGCAGCCCATAACCTAGAGGACCAGATGAAAAGTTGGGTGGCAGCTAGGTGGCACAGTGGATAGAACACAGGCCCTGAAGTCAGGAGGACCTGAGTTCAAATCCAGCCTCAGACACATAAGACTTCCTAACTGTGTGACTCTGGGCAAGTCATTTATTCCCAGTTGCCTCACTAAAAAAAAAAAAAAAAAAAGTTAGGGGTTGGATGATTCTTCATTAAGGCAGCTTCAGAAGGGGCATACTCTAAGTCCTCAGGAATGTAGATTAATGGATTACTAACAATCTAGAAGAATGTCTTAAGTACCACTTAAGTTACTCAATGACATACGTAACTTTATGTAAAATAGTGGAGTAGAAGATAAAATTCTTACTTTTATATAGGAATTCATGGTAACAAGAGATCAAGCATCGACTTTTAGTCATAGGACCTCAGTTCAAATTATATCTCTGACACTTATTACCTATGCGGCCTATGACAAATCATTTTCCACCACCACCACCCCTCTGGGCCTCTGTTTCTTTGTCTATAAAAAGTTGGGATCAGACAAGATAATCTTATAGTCTCTTCCAGATCTAAATCCTCTGATCCTAAATTTGCCTTCAGTACTATCAGCATCTTCATTTTTTTTTCCCTTAACCTCAAACACATTACCTTGATGTAGTAATGTCCTGATTTCTCTCCTGAGACATTCTTATTTTAAATCATTGCTAATTGTGAAGCAGAAAGCTTAGTCTTTTTAAAGGAATTTAAAGCCAATGATGTGGCAATAATTCTTAGGGAAAAAGAGAACTCTATCTTGATGCATGTGAAAAGAGATCATATAGGGCCTGGAATACCTAACACTCATAACTAGTTACCTTTCAGTGGACCCATAAATGAATGAATGAATGAAAAGGTATTTACCAAATGGTTGTTATGTGCCAAGCTGTGTGCTAAGTACTTCTGATGCAAATTAAAAAGCAAGACAATGATTCATCTCAAGTTGGTCATATTCCAATAGTGGGTGACCTTAGACAGGATCTCAGCAGGGGTTACCAAAAGTCTTAGTGCTTTAAACTTTGATAGCTTAAAACTTAAAGTGCTAAGATTTTGGGGATCCCCCTGGATACATAGGAGGTACAGACACTCTTTCTTTGATATTGATTTGTGCAATTATAAAAAAAACTCTTGTAGAAAGAATTTCCCAATGCACTGGAGGACTTATTTTCTTGCTTTTAAAATATGTATGTATATATGTATGTATGTATGTATGTATGTATGTATGTATGTATGTATGTATGTATATATGTATCTATCTAATATATATAGTATACATTATATAAATTTCATATTATATTATATATTATATATTTCATGGATATCACAGCAATACTAAATATAGCTCTTATGTTATTCTTCACTCTTGCTGTATGATTGATATATCTCCTTTACTAATCATTACCTTGATCATTGATCCTATGCCACTTCTTCTGTGTAAGCCATCACTAATAATATAGAGAAACTTTCCTAAACCAATCATTAGTCCTGTCATTGTCCTGTGGGTTGTCTCCAATTATGAGATAATAATGTTACATGATTTATGTCCATCTTGTATCACTGGGAAAATAATTGTTAATAATATGATGAGTTAAGTTTTGTGAGCAATTTATGATCACTTAAAATAGCGCTTTAAAAACAATTCAGCCCGATTTCTTCTCAGACCTCACAAAGAAGATATTATGTAATATTCCCAGATAGGCTCAAGTTCCAGGTCTTCCATTTAATACCTATGTTAACTTGGTTAATACTTTTAAACTCTCTGGGCTTCAATTTCCTTGTAAGTAAAATCAAGGGGCTGGACTAAACAATCTTCAAATTTCCTTCTAGCTCTAAGGGCTTATGGTCTTTTGACCCAATTATTTTTGTCTTTACATCATGTATTTTTTTAAATTCTTTACATTATTCTTTACATCACATATTTTTTGCCTTTTCATCATGTATTGACCCAAGTATTTATTAAATGCTTAGTATGTGCTAGGTTGTGTGCTAAGCTCAAAGGATACAAAGAAAGACAAAAATAGCCCCTGTCCTGAAGGAGCTTACACTGTAATAGTGGAGACAACATGGAAATTGGTACATACAAGATACATAAAAAGTAAATGGAAGGTATCCTTAAAAGATTTAGCAGTTAGGGAAGGGGTTGCAGAGGGAAGGGAATAGAGAAAAGAAGGGAAGGATGCTATATGAAAGACCTTCTTCTAAAGGTGAGATTTGAGTTGTTTTGAATAACCATAGGGAAACTAAGAGGCAGAAGTAAGGAGGGAAAGCATTCCATATGTGGGTTAGGGGAGATCCATTGTAAAAGCATGAAGATAAGCAATAATAAGCAAGTTAGGAAGAAAGTTTAGGAAAAAAGATGAATTCTGTTTTAGACATGTTGAAACATCTTCAAAATGCCCAATACAAAATTGATAATGTGGGATCTTAAATGGGAGACCAGGGCTGGATAAACATTGGCAAACTGGGCAGCCATTTGGATAAAGATGATAAATTTTTCCAACGGGAGATGATGAGATCACTAAGTGAGATAGTATAATGGTGAAATGGAAGAGAGCTTAAGACAAAGCCTTTGGGACACCTACAGTTGGTGAGTTGTTTTTTTTTTTATAATTCCCCATCTTCCAGGATACTGACTCTGTTAAAAAGCTCACCTAACAGTATTTGGTAAAGACTAGAACATCTAGTCTTAGCACATCAAAACTAAAAGCATTTTCATTCTCTCTGAACAACTTTGTTCCCCCATCCCTAAAGCTGTCCTAGATTTCAGGTCAATAATTGCACAGTTTTTCAAGCAACAACCTATCGTTGATTGCCAAGTGTTCGCTTGTTAGGACCCTGAAAAGCAAGCAGTGGGAAATTAAATATTTTCATGCAGGTTGCCATCCTTCAAAGGAAATACTTTCTTGCCCAAGGCAATTCTTTTCCCCAGAAGCTGTATTTAGTAAATTGCTTCCTTTTAATAATCCTGTACCCATTGATCTCACAGTAGCTAGTGATTTTTGGAATTAAACCTTTTCAATGTATTTTAAATTTAGACTGAAGTTCCATCTGGTGTCAGCTTCCTGCTTAGGTTTGTCTTTGGGAGACCAAAGCTTGGTTAAAGGCAGATACTCACTGATGCTTTCTTTGGCAACAAGTCTTTAAACTAGAGCTCTTAACCTGGGCCCCATGAATCTCCTAAGGGTTCTGTTCATAGATTTCAAGGGGTCTATGAACTTGAATAGGTAAAATATCAATTATTGTTTTCCTTTGCAAAAATCTGCATTTTAGTTTACAGATGAAAAAAGTCCACAAGCTTCACTAGACTGCCGAAAGGATCCATTATACAAAAAGGTTAAGAATCTCAGCTTTAAACCATGTATACAGCTATGAATTATACGATTCATACAGGCTCTCTAATTGCTTTCTTAAGCCAAAATATCTAAAACTGGAATTTGTATTGTCTAAACTAGTTTCTGCCTCCCTGCTAAATTAAATTATTATCTGATTATTTAAGATTCTTAATATAAACAGCCTTTTTTCCTTCTCTCCCTGTTGTGCATGTGGCGCTCGAACACACACAGTCACCTTCTTAGCTAAGTAGCATAATACATTGAGTATTAGAGTTGGAATCAGAAAACATTTGAATCCTGCCCCAGTGGGATACTAACATTACGCCCTCAGCAACTCACTTAGCCTCTTTCAGTATCAGTTTTCCTCATCTGTAAAATGGGGATTCTAATAACATTTATCTCACAGTGTTGTTGGAAGGATCACATGTAAAATCATTCTCCATGTAAAGTTCTGCTTCGTCTGAACTCCTCTCCAGCACTGGCAGATTTCTGTTCATGGGGGTCCAGGAGACTGAGGCCTTTATCTACATGAACTTCCTTATAAACATCCCATCAATTACATTTGTCTTTAAAAACTTGAAGGGAAATTGTGTGGAGTTTTTTCTGGGTATCAGAATTTCTGGGCACCAGCCTGCATAGAATCATACATTTAGAGTTGGAAGGAGGTTTACAGATCACCTTGTTCAACACCCTCATTTTACAGATGAGAAAACTGAGACCCAGAGAGGTTAAGAGAGTCATTCAAATTCACTCAGGTAGTAAGTAGCAGAGTGGGGATTCAAGTTAACATCTTCCAAATCCAAATCCAGGATGCATTTCATTATTCTACACAAGGATAGGGTGTCATTTCCATTAAATTAACCTTTACATTGGTGTTGCACCAACAGATCCAGAGCATAATTTGAAGGTTTTGAATGCTTATACCAAGAGGAAATAAACACCATTTGTTGTGTTTAAAACTTCAAAGATTTGAACTATAGCACATTTAAAGTATCTACTCTTTTTCCAGGCTGATAAAGTTGTCAAGATTCTACTACCCAGTGATTCTAAATAAATTGACCATATTGGATTTTATTTTCACTAAGACACATAATGCATGATAGTGAAGCATGAAAATGGATTGCCAAACAGTAGTATGGATGAATTTACCAGAAACATAAGGAACATCACATCGAGATTTGGGGCCTTTATCCTATGAGGCATAAATTGACCATATTGAGAAGTCTAACTATGCAATTATAGCCAGAAGCAGAGTAATATACAACATAACCTTCAGCTATAGCACATGCATCGATTGACTAGAAAATGTTTAGAATGGTGAAATTAAACAATGTTGGCAATGAGTTTTATTCCAATCACTATTGTAGAAAAGGATTAGTCAGTGGAGGTTACATTCTATAAGCCATGGGGCTCCAGCATATCACAGTGAGTCCATATGCTAAAACACAAGACTGAGGGAAATTCACCCCCAACACCAGTTCGTCTCCCCTCTGTTCTTCTCCGTCTCTTCTATTGCTTGACAACAGTCAATCAATTTCCAGCATTCTGTTTCAATATTCAGATGGCAGCTCCCTGCATAGTCAAGTGAGTAACCTTTCTTTAAAACAAACAAACATTGCTATCACAGCCCATTTATTTGGTTGTTCCCAGAACAACCTCTCTCATCTGACACATCACTAATTATTAAAGAATGGTTGTTGTCTTGGGAGAATAGTTTCGGGTATTGCCCAATTTAACCCAAGGTGACTCTGGACAGCCCACCCAATTCTCAGAAACTCAGTATCCTTATCTATAAAATGAAAGTGTGTAGCAGTGAGAAAAGCATAAGACCTAGAGTCATAAAACTAAAATTCAAGTGCTTCCATTGCCCCCTATGTAACCCTGATGAGCCATTTAAGTTAACTGACCCTCAGTTTCCTCATCTGTAAAATTAGGGGATTGGAATTGAGTTCTTTGTGGTAGAGTTTGAAAGCACAATAATTCTGCTGGAGAAAGGGTCTCAGTGTCTGGTACCTTTCTTGCCAGGTGATCTTCAGGATCCTCCTAAGACAATTCAAATGGAATCAATTGGATTTCCTGGCTTGGCACTGGCATACTGTCCAGGTTTCACAGGCAAAAAACAATGAGGTCAGCACAGTGACTCTGTAGAGCTTCAGTTTATTAGGCAGCCTAATACTTCTCTCCCACCTTTCCTTCAGAGCTTCCCAAGTACTGAACTAGCTCTGGCAAAGCATTTATCAAACTCATCATCTATGTGTACATTCATGGAAAGTATGCTACCGAGGTGTGTGAACTTATGTATAGCATTCAAAATTTTACCATTTGCTGTAACCAATGGTTCCATGTATGGATAGAGTGGTGTACCTGGTGGAGAACCTTTGTTGTTAATTATCAGGCCCAAATTAGAACAAGTGGCAAAAAATCAGTCCATGTTCTGCTGTATCTCAGTCTCAGAGGTTACACTGAGTACATAGTCATCTTCAGACAAAAAGTCACACACCATTTCTCTACCCACTTTAGTCTTGGCTTGTAACCTTTTCAAATTAATTTACAATCAGTGCAGTAGCTGACCTTGATCCCATTTTCATTCTTTTTGAAGACATCCAACAACATTGCTGAAAACATCATGCTAAAAAGCATAGGAACACATAGCCCTACTTGACTCCATTGGTGACTGGGAAAGTGCAAGGGCATCATCCATTTTATAGAACCCATGCAAGCAGGCTATCGTGGAACTGGCATACAATATTGATGATTTCTCTGGGCAAATTTTGCCGTAATCTTCCACAAGCCCTCATGACTGACAGGAACAAAGGCTTTGGTCTGATCAACCAACACTGTGTACAGACCTCTGTTCTGCTCCTGGCAAGAAATAAATGAGAATTCTCAGTGATAGCACCAAAGCCAAGCCAATTGATTGCATAAAATCATTACAAGGTGGAGGATCAAGGGTAGAGGGAGAAAGGCATAACCTATACTAAACATATAGAGGTGGATTCTATAAAAGATTTAAAAGGCAACTAATACTTATACTATACCCACTTTTCTCAATAATTATTAAAGAAAGCACTCTACCAAACTTTTTTTTTGTGAGACAAACAAGGCCCTATTGCCTAAAGCAGAGAGAATTATAGATAAATTTTAATAATATATATTGACACAAAAAATCTAAATGAAATTCTTAAAAGAAGATTGTAAAAGTATATCTAAATACTTTTTCTATGATAACTAAATTAGATGTGTACAAGGAATGCAAGAATGGTTCAGTATTAGGAAACCAATCAAAGCATTTATTTTTAACCCAAATCCAAAAACTCTATGATTAAATAAATGGGTGACCAAAAAAGACAAACAGAGTGAAAGGGAGGGAGGGAGGGGGAGAGAGAGACAGAGAGAGAGAAAGAGAGACAGAGAGACATTGAGAGAGAGAGAGAGAGAGAGAGAGAGAGAGAGAGAGAGAGAGATTGCTTATCTTTATATTCCCAGGGCTTATGGTCTTAAAAAGCTTTCCATGGAGAAGTTGTTTTACTTCAGGAATCCAGTTGCCTTCATTTGTAAAATGGGAATATTCATAATTTCACCACCTACCTCACAGGGTTGTTGAGTGGAGAGTGATTTTCAAAACTTAAAAAATTTATAATTGTGAATTATTATTATGGTGCAAATAAGAGGCCTGGTGGGCAATTGAGAAGAGCACAGATCTATGTCAGTAGACATTATTAGCAGAAGTTACTTAGTGTGAGATTTTGGTTATCCTAAGGATTATTAGCAAGCTTTGAAGATGGAAAAAACAGGAGCAGGTTTGGCACACTGCAGCTGATAGTGAGCCTGATGTAATTGGAACAGTGCTGGAACAGGTGTACATGATGGGAGGGGAAGGGGGAGACCAAGGTATGTGTTTACCTCATTATCTGCTTGTGAAAGAAAACATCCAGTAGGATGAATCTGTGGGTTTTATTTTTGAGTGGCATGATGTTGTATTGGGTTATTTAGTCTTTTTGTCAACAAACATGCAAATAAACAGGAACAGAAGGTAAATAAAGGAAGTAGAAGCTGCAGAGACCTATGGAAAGTAAATCATCATGGTGTCACTGAATGAGAGACTGCCCAGTTATTCACAAAGAAGTAAAATGAGAAAGTTTATTGTTAAGTGCATTCTCACTATTAGAAAATTGGAGCACTCAGATTCTTGCAGGAAGAAAGGATCCAAAGTCTCCTTAGGGAATTTTGTTCTTGACTGAGCATAGATCAAAGAACTATAGGAATTAGAGCTGAAAGAGATCTTGGAGATCATGTGATCTAATTTTGTTTTATAGAAAGGGAAATTGAGGTAGAAAAACATGAAGGGACTTGCCCAAAGTAATGAAGAATCATGTGTTGATCATAGAATCATAGACTGAGAACTGGAAGGGTGCTTAGATATAGGCTGATCTAATCCCCTCAAATTATATGTAGCAGCTCTCTAGGGCTGACACAAGTCTTACTCACACTTGAACTCACACATTGAAGTCCCCAAAAAGTAGCTGATTACTCCCCTTCTCTCTCTGCCTCTGTTTCTCTGTCTCTGTGTGTCTATCTCTCTAGATCTCTGTCTCTATCTCTCTCCTCTCTCCTCCCACACACACCAAATTATAATTCCAAGGGTCTATATATTTACTACTATCACTCAAGAGCACTTCCTATGGTGCACCTCCTTAATAATCAGCCTGCTAGCCTTAATGAATGCAATAAGAAGTTGTATCTATTAAGAAGCTATAGTTGCCTCAACTAAGAAACTATAATAAGTTGGTATAAAACATTTCCCCCAAACTCATAAATACATACAATGTCTATCAAGACAGTGAGCAAAAACTTAAAGTACAATTATAATGGAGCACACATGTAGAGGACAATATTGCTAATGGATTAACTCTCAATTCCTGCACTGGAAGTCTTTATTCTCCCTGTCTATAGCTTCATGAAATTCCTTTTAAGTATAGTTCATTACTGAGAGGGCTGCTTTCCCAGGCTGCTAAGATCCATGCTTTTCTAAAGTATATAATTGGTGGTTCTTTCCACTGCAAGGTGCCATGCTTCTTAAATGTACGAACATCCAGGGGTGACTGTCTTTCCACATCCATTGCGAGTGTTTCCACTGCCACTGACCACTACTGCATCTGTAGACTTGGATACTGTAAGCATTCAGCTTTAATTACCAATGGGACCTTTGAATATCTCAAACTCTCCTAAATTCTCACCTGAACACTTCCTTCCCAAATGCCATTAGCCACAAGATCGGGAAAGAGTAAAACCAGTGGTTAGAAGCATCCATGTTCTCAGAGCCATTGTGGCTGAATGAGAGGTAGGACAGCAACCCTTTTACCATCTCAAAGTCATCTTTCCTCTTCACAACTTCGAAGACAAAAAGAAGCTATATAGAGGCAAGCTATCCCTTTTGTATACTTATGCATTTCTGGCATGGCAGCCCTGGGTCATCAGTCCTCCCAACTCCACAGTCAACTAGAAGACTTTTAATAATCAGACAGTATACACCCCACCTCCTGGTCACACAAAGGCAGAAACCAGGCCCCCTGAAAAAAAATTCCACATGGTCACTTTAACTGGAAACAAGCCGGCAATATTTGCACATGCTCCAAAGTCTAACTATCATAGATGAGTTCACTCACGCTAAATAAAGTTAAGGAAAACGATCCTCAGAAAAAGGAAATGATTTGCCCAAAGTCATATTAATTAGGATAAAGGGAATAGGCAAAATAGATTTAGCAAGGAATGGTGCTTGGTCATCTTCTGTTTCTGAAGGAAAGGAGATAACTTATAATTCCTGATTGGGAGGAGTTCAAAATTAGAAAACAAATGTTCATTTTTTGTGAATGTATGTAGCACAAAATCATCCCTGCCCACCAACCCTCATTAAAGCTCTCAGCTCAGTTTCTTTTATTTTGTTGGTTAATTCTAATCATCAGCCCCACTGGAAGATGTTGTTTCTTAAGTACCTAGGACACTTTTTGCATATATAACATTTGGATACTATTTAATGCTTACAAAGAATTTTCATATCCATTATTTCACTTAAGCCTCCAAGAAATCCATAGGAATGTAGTGTGAATAGTATTATCCTGCATTTACAGATCAGAAAAATGGTTTTCAGAGAGCAGAAGTGGATTATTGATCTAGAAGATCAGGAAGTCAAATCTAGGATGTCTGATCCCAAGGAGAATTTGCTTTCTCTTCTACTATACTGCCTCAAACCTCTTATAAGATTTTGCCATGGGGCAGGTAGGTGGCACAGGGAATAGAGCGTCAGCCCTAGAGTCAAGAGGACCTGAGTTCAAATGTGATCTCAGATACTTGACACTAGCTGTGTGACCTTAGGTAAGTCACTTAACCCTGTCTCACCATTAAAAAAAAAGATTTTGTCATGATTAGGGACAGATGTTATAGTAATCAATGACGGTAAAAGTGGGAATTCTTCAGCTGAAGCAAATTCAGAAGAGCAAGAGGACAAGTCAGGCTTTATATAAGGATATATCACTATATTGCTTATTTTCACTTTTACATGCCCACCTAACAATGGGTGTAGTCAATAAAGAGAACTCTTCACCAAGTTCCAAACCTATTTAATCATTAAGGCTAGACTCTAGACTTTGCCCTTCACTAGCTCACTTAAAAATTTGTTCATACTGGTTTGGACCGTATTTCAGTTTTAGACACTGTTTTCCTCCTATGGACTTTCAAATTTATATCTGGTAACCCAGGTACGTAATATTTATTTTTCGTAAGATAATTCTAGGTCCCTTTCTCAAGAGGATGTTTGAACTATTGTCTCTTCCTGATCTTTGCCCCTTCCCTAAACCTGAAAAGCTTCAACTTGGACCACTGCCCTTGCCATGGTTTATGATATCATGCCATCGTACCCACACTGGCATCAAGCACTACAATTAAGCAGTGTCTACAGACTAGAAATTGCTTTGGAAACATATTGAGTTTCTTGCATTCTAAGAAACAATTCAATGCAAATCTATAGAGTCAGCTTAATAGTTTTACATCTGCTATCCTCAGGCTGCTTAGCATTGATGGAAAAAGCCATGAAGCAAAACAGATTTCACTCACTAAAATTAATGGTACATAACATTTATCATTTAATAATCATTCTACTTAACCCACAGGAGCTGTCTATCTCAATATCTAATGTCTGTCCCAATTTTTTCTTCTCTTCTACCACAACAGCCATACCCCAAACCCTTCCCCCTAACAAAAACACGCCAAATGCTATAGACCCTGATTTCACTGAGTTTGAAACTATATATAGTAAATATCCTCAACTCTTCTCCTTTATTTCTCAAAAAGTCTTAGAATCATTGCCTTCTAACTCCTCCTTCCTTTCAGAAACAAAAAAGGATCAAGCACTACTCCATACCAAGTCTGTCTACCTATATCCTTGCTCCCATTCCCTGCCATCCCCTCCAGAATCTTGGGCCAGAAGTTCTACTTCATGCATCTTCCATCTTGTCATCATCACTAATTCCTCCACATCTGCCTACAAACCTTCTCATGTCTCCCCAAACCTATATATATATATATATATATATATATACACATATATATGTACACACACCCACATATTATATATGATATATTCCTTTGAATCTGCCAAGCTTTCTAACAATGTGCTACCTCCCTTTGACTTATTTTTTAAAGTTGTGTAGACTCTATGTCTCCAATTCCTCAATATCAGCCCTTTCCTTAACCTTAACCTTAGACTTCCCTTGTCACCACTCTATCCCAATTGTTCTGAGCTCACCAATGACCTTCTAATCACAAAATCCAATGTCCTTTGCTCAGCCCTCATCCTCCTTGGTCTCTCTTCTGTGTTTGATATTGCAAATCACCTCTCCTCCTACTTGCTACTAGCTCCTGACATTCAGACACTACACTCTCATGGTTCTTTTGCTGTCTCTAATTGCTCCTTTTCTCTTTCTTTCATATGGTCTTCATCATCTTCCTGTTCCCTTATTCAGATGTACCTCATGGTCTACAGTTGGCCCACTTCACTCTTCTATACAGTCTTCCTTAGAAATCTCATTCACTTCCATGGTTTCAGCCTCTTTGGAGATGATTCTGAAAGTCTATGTTTACAATATGAACATTTCTTCTTTCTCTTAGGCCCATTTTTCCTCAGCACTTCTGAACCTGGACTTCCTACAAGCTCTTCAAACTCCATATCAACAAAAAAGAGCTTATTATCTCTTACTTTCTAAAAAAATACATTCTCCCTTTTCAGTGTAATTGAATTGGAGCTAGCCTTTGAGTAAGAGGACCTAGGCTTAAGGCTCAATTCTGCCACAAACTCATCATGGGACCTTAGGCAAGTATGGCACCCCCTCTGGGTAACTCACCCAACTTCCAGTTGCCCACATTAAAAGGCTGGGATCTCAGATGGCAGCTGATTATTGCTCTTAGGGGTTCCCCTGAGGGACTGAAGTTTCCAATACTCATGAGCCTCCAGCCAGTGTACTCTCCCTAGCATCAATTACCTAATTGTTAACAATTATCTTTTTCAAAATGATATTTGCAGAGAAAGTATAGCAAAGAAAAAAGCTACAAAAACATTTTCTAAGGAGGAGGGGCATTCTCACTTATATGTGTGGTGTTGCTGATTCTTAAGTTATTCCCTTGTTCAGCTGAGCCAGTTCCTTTTGGAATATGTTGTTTCAGCAGGTAGGACAATCTACTGTTGGGCTGAGTTAAACAGGTTGCTGCTTGGGATGGTGTCTCACTTGATACAGCTACTGCTGCTACTGACTCTAATGGTCTCTACTATTGACTCCAGTTGCTGAGATCTCCGGGGGCTCTTCCATCCTTTCAAAACTAACAATGTCAATACCCAATCATTCCTATCTCCAGATAGTCATCAAGAATAAACACAAAAAGAGACCAAAAAAAAATTGGTAGCATGTGCTTCAGGATAAATGGCTTCCAGAAAGGAGACAAAGAGGTCTATCCTCTTCCCCATCCAAAAGTTCACAGAAATCTTTTTCACTTGAAAGTCATCAGGAAAGAGAGGGACTTGAACCTTTTTTATGGACCCTCATTTCTGGCATTCAGCCAATTAGAAGAGTGTCACTGCAGTACCAGTCCCTCAGTTATACATGGCCAAAAGTAGGCTCACAAGGTCTCCATGTGTTGGACTGAAATTAGGCTGTTAATATTAAGCATGCTGTGTATTACCCACCAGGAAAGGTAAATCTATACATGTTATAAGGAGTCTCCCCTTATTGTCCTGGCCCCCCATTATGCAAGGCATTTTACTTCTCAATGTTGCAGTCTTATCACCTATAAAATGAGGGGTGTAGACTGGATTATTAAGGTCCTTTCCAATTCTGAATCTATGAATTTAGGACCCTATATATTATCTCCCTATAGGTCTGTTATGAGGCTCAAATGAAATATTTGTAAAGCTCTTAACACAGTGTATGGCACATAGTAGACATTTAATAAATGCTTGTTTCCTTCCGTTTCCATGCCTCCTTCATTTCCATCTACCCAGTTTCCTATAACCTTGGTATTATCTCTTGACTCTTTTGTCTTCCTCATTTCTTACAGTCAATCAGTTTCCAAATTTTCTCAATTCCATCTCCTAAACATTCCTTATTCTCCTAATTGCTATTCCTTTTTTTTTAACGCAATTGGGGTTAAGTGACTTGCCCAGGGTCACACAGCTAGTAAGTGTCAAGTGTTTGGTCTGAGGCCGGATTTGAACTCAGGTCCTCCTGACTTCAGGGCCGGTGCTCTAACCACTGTGCCACCTAGCTGCTCCTATAATTGCTATTCCTAATGTCACTATTCTACCACAAAATAGATCTTCATTATCTACTACCTGCATCATTGCAAAAGCATCCTAATAGATTCTACCTACCTCCAGTCTCTTGTGCTCTCCAATCCCTTTTTCTTTAAATGCAAAGTAATCTACCTTACATAGATGTCTTCCTCTACTCAAAAATATTTAGTTGTTCCCTATTGTCTTTTGTGAAAAAAAAAAATACAAGGACTTCTGCGTAGGGATCAAGTCCCTCCACAGTCCAGCACCACCTCCACCTTTCTAGTTAATACTATCATCCTCCATACATTCTATACTCAAACCAAACTGTATAATTCTCTGACCATTTGTGCTTATATGCCTTTGTTCACTCAGGCTACCCCTGTATCTATCATGTTCTTTCTTTTCTCCACCTGGAGAATTCCTAGTTATCATTCAAACCAAGGATTCTTAAATTTATTTTCTGTTGTGGGCATCACTGGTGAGCTAGTGAATCCTATGGACCCTGGAACATAATTTTAAATAAGTGGTAAATGTCCATTTTCAGCTTGAGCTTAGTGCAATAATTCTTAAATTATCTCTCCTCAATCTATTGTCTGGGTTAGTTCCCCCCCCCCCGGGGAGATATTTTAAATTTTCTTCTCTTTTTTCTTTCTTTTGATTTTGATTTATTATTTTTTTTTGGTGTTTCATGTAGTTATTAGCTTCCACTTGCCCAATTCTAATTTTTAAGGAATTTTTTTAGGCAATTGGGGTTAAGTGAATTGCCCAGGGTCACACAACTAGTTAAGGATCAAGTGTTTGGTCTGAGGTGGAATTTGATGAACTCAGGTCCTCTTGATTTCAGGACCGGTGCTCTATCCACTGTACCACCTAGCTATGCCAGGAATTATTTTCTTCAGTGAGATTTTGCACCTCCTTTTCCATTTAGACAATTGCACTTTTTAAAGATTTCTTTTCTTCAGTGGACTTTTGTGCCTCTTTTACCATTTGGTCAATTTTGTTTTATTTTTTTTTTAAGTAGGATTTTCTTCAGTATTTTTGTGCTTCTTTTACTAAGCTGTTAATTTTATTTTCATGATTTTCTTGCATGACTCTCATTTCTTTTCCTAATTTTCCCTCTATTACTCTTCTCTCTCTCTTTTTTAACTCTTCCAGGAATTCTTCTTGGCTTGTGTCCAATTTGTAGTTTTCTTTGAGGCTTTGCTTATGGGTGTTTTCATGTTGTTGTCTTCTGAGTTTGTTTCATGATCTTGTCTGTCATTGCAATAGTTTTTTATGGTCAGTTTCTTTTGTTTGTTCATTTTTCCAACCTATTTCTTGACTTTGAACTTTATGTTAAGGTTGGGCTCTTTATACCTGAGGGTAGAGAGGCATGTCCAAGCTTCAGGCTTTGTGTGTTTATGTGTGCTGCTGTTTTCAGAGATGGTTTTCAGGTCTATTAAGTTTTTGGTTCTTCCAAGGTGGTGTGATTCAAGGAGAGGTGTGGTCACTGCTTCTCTGGTTTACTCTCTGGTCCTTAACCAAGAAGAGTTCCCTGATTCCCAGCAGCCACAAGCTCTAGCATTCCTCTCTGCCTTTAAACTTTGACCAGATCACCTGGTCTTTTGCAGCCACAAGTGCAAATGCTCCTCTCTGTCCTGGAATGTGACCAGGGCCCCTGCTCCCTTGTGACCGATCAGAAGCACTCCTCTCCACCTTGTAACTGTAACCCAGGACAGTGTGCAGGCAATGGAGTTGCCAAATAGCTCCTAGTCTTGAACTCTGTACCAGCTCAGGATCTCCTATAATTCCCTTAACATTTCTGTACTGAGTGCTCCCAAAGCTGCTGCTACTGCCATTGTAGCCATATCTAAGACCCCCTGCTGGTGTTGCTACTGCCTGTGCTCTGGGATAACCCCCTTCCCAGTGTCACAGACTCTTGGACCTCCTCTTGGACTGGAAAAATGTCTCACTCTAACCTTTTGTTGACTATGCCGTCTCTGTATATGATTTGACATGTTATTTCAAAGTTGTTTGGAGGAGAATATTTGGAGAATTTGGCTGGGTTGCCACCTATACTTCACCATCTTAGCTTCACCCTCCAGTTTGAGGATAGTGAAAATGGAAATGCATTTTTGTCCTATCCCAGTCCACAAACCTACATGAAATCCACCCATGGATATTATAGGAGTCTGTAGACACCAGGTTAAGAAACTCTGCTTTAAAGATTACCTCAAATCCTTACTCTTCCATGAAGCTTTCTCTAATTCTTCTGGTTATAATGATCTTCCTTGTGGAAGTTACATAGTATTTTAATCTTGCTTTAATCATGTATTTTATAATTATCTACATAGGTATCTTATTGACCTACTAGAATGTAAGTGTCATTCATGGTGGCGTGCTTGTACTTAATAAATATTTGCTATGTATTGTGTAATATAAAGAAAATTAAAGTGAGAGCCAGAGGACCCAAATCTAAATAAAATCTCTTCCACTTACTAAATGTGTTACCTTTATTCTGTCACTTCAATTCTTTGGGTTTCAGTTTTCCTATTTGTAAATTGATAAGGTTAAACTACCTGATTTTTATGTCCCTTACAGATATACAATTAAATGACATTTTGATCCTATATGTGGATGTCATCAACTACCTTAAAAAAGGGAAATTTATCTTAATTACTTGGATTCCCAGTCCATAAAAGGGCATCTGGTTGAACGGTATTTAAAAAAATAACGTTAAATTTTTATTCTGATTGGTCCTCTTGTCTTAGGGTAGCCATTCTCATGTGGTAAAAATCTTTTGTTCAATTTTCATTTCATGGAAAGAACATTGAATAGAAGTCAGAGGACCAAGATTCAGATCCTGGTTCTTCCATTTTCTACCTGTGTATCATCCCAAGAACTAAAATGGTCAATCAGTTTGTTTTTGTTTTTGTTTTTGTTTTTTTTTACCACACAGCTGAATCAGCATGGTGTAGTGCAGAGGTTCCCAAACTTATTTGGCCTACCGCCCCCTTTCAAAAAAAAATTACTCAGCACACCCCCTGGAAATCTACTTTCTTTAATCTGTTAACATTTTTTTTTTTGAAATTTGCATCGTTTCAAAAAATATTTTAAATGACACATCTTAAATTTTATAATTTATTGCAAATATATAAGGTTTTTCCTGCATAGAAATTTTATAATATTACATCATGTAACCATATAGCATTGTAAACAAGTCATTGCACGCACATATTTCTGCTGATGCATGCTGGACTTCCCAACAATGCCCTACATACTCCCTGCAAACACTTGCTTGTTAAGATGTGTTAGCCAACTTGACCACTGTTTGGTTATAACTTGCATTTTGTGTGCTTACTTGGAAAATAATGTAATCACTATGACTTTCACTCTATTACAAAACTGATGAAACATGTACAAGTGCTTTTTCAAAATTTTCTTATCTTCTCTTCTTTCCTTATATTTCCACTGCCCCTTTATTTTTATTCAATGCCCCCCAATTGCACCCGAGGCTACTACCATCCCCATCTTTATTCCAGCATCCCCCAGGGGGTGGTATCATCCACTTTGGGAACCCATGGTAGTGAATAGAGCACTGGTCTTAGTCATAAAGACCTAGGTTTAAATCCTGCCTCATATACCTTCTAGTTGTGTGACCGTGGGCAAATGACTTAGTGATTACTCTCTTGGCCTCAGTTTTTTCATGTGTAAATTGAAGGGGTTGGATTACATGTCTCAGGTTCCAACAAGTTCTAAATCTATATTCCCATGATACATCCACTCTCTCTTTGGAAGATCCTGTATAGGTTTAAATTTTGCTTTATCCACCTGAGAATCTAGCTTCTTAATCTAGAACACATATTTCAAAAGTTGAGAATACAATAAACTTCTAGAACCCTAGTTCAGTGCTAGGTCCTTTATTCACAGAATCATTAATTTAACACACAAATAATCAAATTAAATGGAATGTGGCACTGCAGTTCATGTGATTTATGAAAACAAACAATCTTACTTTTAGCAATGAAATATATCCAAGGCTCTACTGACCAATTTTCACAAAGCACAGATGAAGAACCTTATGTTTTGTTTTTTGTTTTTTATTTTTTTGTTGTTGTTGTTTTCCCCTGAGGTTTTTCTGAAGTGTATTGCCAAGAAAAGCTCAGGTAATTGGGTTAACTTAGTTAAAATACTTGGGAAAATTTATATCTGAACATCTTTATAAGCATGAAACAGCAAAAAGAGTACTGGTCTTGGCATTAGGAGACCAGGGCTAAACTCCCATCTCTGCCACTAAGTATATATGTAACTTTGAATAAGTTATTTCATTTTATCTAATTCTCAGCTTCTCTGTCTGTAAAATGAGTATAGTAATATTTACACTACTGGCTTCACAGGGTGAAGGAAAATACTTTGCAAACCTACCTACCATGACACATGAGTAGTTGCCATCTATGAGTTTCCATGTCTCTATAGAAAATAAATCTCCATCATTTTACATAGGAAAAAAAGCATTTCCTGGTGAGAAGTCCCACAAGATGAACAACTAGAAGGTGGCCACAACTTGAATGGAAAGACTAAGCCTTCAAAGTAATTCTCACAGGCACTGTACATTTTTATAAATTTTCAGTAGCCTGATATGAGCAGTATAAATTTCTCCACATTAATACTAGTAAGTTAGTTCATTCTTGCTCTCTCTCTCTCTCTCTCTCTCTCTCTCTCTCTCTCTCTCTCTCTCTCTCTCTTTCTGTCTCTCTCTCTCTCACACATACACACACACACACACACACACACACACACACACACACACCCTCTAGGGTCCTTCTAATGAGAAATTAGCAAAATGATTCTGTCTTGTAACTCTGACATTCAGCATCCTGACCTGTTCTCCTTAGTCTGCTAATTAATATTTCTTCTTTCTACAAAAGGTAATTAGGGGAAATTTTTTTCCCCTTAAATTTTTCCAACCTCAAATACTGTCCTCACATTTTTATAGATTCAAAGTAAACAAATGGGACTCACTTTCCTCACCTATAAAATGAGAGGATTAGACTTCATGATTTCTAAGCCCCTTTCACCCTGATATTCTGATTCAAATGTGTAACCCTGAACTCTCTGGCCTTCATATTCTTACAACTCAGATGAGGGACCAAATAATACCACCACCTAGAACACAATCTTGCTCATAGCAGTTACTCCATAAATAATTGTTGAACTAAACTGTAAGTCTAAAACTCTATGTTTATAAACAGTTTACTTGAACCTGGCTGCAGGCAAGTTCTAAGCTTTGCCTTAGCCTTTACACAAGAAAAAATAAGTATTATCTCCAAGTCTGAAAATAATCTAATTAAAAATCTAATAATGCCATTTTGCTTGCTGAATGACTTGCTGTCTCACAATATATCAGGAAATAGCTACATCCATGGTTTTTTCTCTCTCTCTTTCTCTCTCTCTGTCTCTGTCTCTCTCTGTCTCTCTCTGTCTCTCTCTCTCTCACACACACACATGTAGTTCAAGCAGAATTCAAAGTTTTGAGAGTTTCTTTTTTTTTCTCTGATTGATACAGCGTATTCCCTAAAGGAAATAATATTCAATTTTATACACATTTGAAGAGATGCCTATGATTTTTTTCCTGTGGTAGGACCTGAATCACCAATAGCAACCTTATCAGTACCTATAGAATGATTAAAAAAAGCATTTCAATGAAAAAAATGGAAAATCTGTGTTTGATCCTGCTTCAATCACTTACTAGTTGAATGATCACGGGTGGACAAATTACTTACCTTTCCTGGGTCTCCATTTCTTGATCTGTAAAGTAAGAAGGTTATATTTAAAGACCTTTTTAGTTCTGAATCCTATGATCCTATGAGTCATGCCTCTTCCCTCTCAGGAAATTTTCTCTCCTCTCCAGCCCCAACTTTCATCCCCCAGAGAGGTTAACAGGCCCAATGAGAGAAAGGAATCAAAGATGTTGCTACATTCTTGAGACAGGAGAATGGTAGTGACTTTGAAACTTCAAAGTCTTGGTTGACCATGAACTATTTATGCTGATTCATTAATATGCAATTAGGATTAAGTTGGCCAATTTTCCAGTTTCACAGACTCTAACTCTCAGTTGGGCCTCTCAGGCCATGTGGTAAAGGCACTGCCTGGTATTTCTGTTTTTCCTGAAGAATTGATGGTGTTGAATGCCCTCTATAATATAGCCTTGCATGATGTTGAGGAATGTAAATGTTGTTTTCTTAGAGCCAATGAGGAATGAATTTAGTGAATTATCAGATAGAACTCTGAAACCTGTCTTTCTCTAGGACCAGTTGTGTGGCCTAGACTGTTAGCCTGGGAGGATGAGAATATAAGTTATGATCCTTTCTGGTGCTCAACTCTTGCTTCTCCCATTTTTTTCCTTATTACTTTTGAAGACAAGGATGCAGTGGTAATGTGGGACAAAGATCATTAGACTTAGTTGAAAGTTCATTTACTTTGGTCTAAGTTCATTTACTAATTTTTAAGTTACTCTGCTATTTAGTAGATTTCAAGGTACTTGGGAAAGTCATTTAAGACTCAGTTTATTCATCTTTAAAACAGGAATGAAAGTCTTTCCACTACTGAACTCCAAGCGTTGTTGAGAGGAAAGAATATTTTTTTTTAAATGATAGGATGTTATAAATACATGAGCTATTCTTATGGTTTCTGCTTTTCTGTATTTATGAGGCAAATGTAATGTACTATGCATTTATTCTGCAGGAAAGTGCTAAACTGCATGTCAGCATTTTGGAAAGCACATAATAAGCAATTTGCATGTGCCCAAAGGTATGTAAACTTTGACTTATAAAAACAGTTCTTAGATGTATCTCATTATGATGGAATTTTAAATGAAGTACTATGTTTGGAAAGGATGATGCCAACACTCACAGAAACACATTTTAAACTAACAACCTCATTTTTACATGTCAAACCATACCCTTTCCAAAGGATACCATATGATGAAGTAACACTCAGTACCCATCCCCATAAAGGCCATGTCCAAAATGTATCTTCCATGACGAGTAACTTGTTTAGAATACTTATGGTGCCCTAAGACTGCTACAGATATAGGATAGAGATGCATACTTCTGAGACTTGTCAGTCAAAAAAACTAAAGATATACTCATAAATACACAGGTTTTTAAGCCCTCTGTGGCTATAGCAGTCTTTAAATATATACAATATGAATTTCCCTTAGAGATCCATTGAAGCCCCAAGAAATCCCTACCCCTCTTTCAAGCAAATGGGTCAATTCTTAATACCTCAGAAATGATGAATAGTATTAATTCATGGGATGGGAAAGAGAAGAAAGGTAGTCCAGAAGATGTTTTGTCTGGCTCTTTCTGAAATACTTCCAAGCTGATTAAAATACCTATGTGGAGGTCTCAAGATCAAACATAACCACTCAAAGCAACATGGGCCTAGAATAGAACCCTTTTCCAGGAGTCATAGTAGATAGAGCACTGGACTTGGAGACAGAGGACCTGAATTCAAATTTGTTCTCAGTTATTTAATATCTGTGTGACCTTCAAGTCACTTAAACTCTGTCTACCATGGAGTCCTCAGCTGTAAAATGGGGATAATAATAATAGTAACTACCTTACAGGGGAGACAGCTAGACAGCACAGTGGATAGAGAGCTGGCCCTGGAGTCAGGAAGACCTGAGTTCAAATCTGGCCTCAGATCCTTACTATTTGTGTGACTCTGGGCAAGTCACTTAATCCTGTTTGCCTCAGTCCCTCATCTGTAAAATACACTAGAGAAGGAGATAGCAAATCCTTCTAGTATCTTTGCCAAGAAAACTCCAAATGGAGTTATGGAGAGTCAGACATGACCAAAACAACTCAACAACAACAACAAACATCACAGGATTGTTGTGAGGACCAAATCAGAATATGTTTGTGAAGGGCTTGGCACAGTTCCTGGTACATAAAGGGTATTTAATAAATTCTTATTCCTTCTCTCAATTCCCAGTGATACCACCACATGGAAGAGAGTCACCCAATCCTTTAACTCTGTGATAGAGCCTAGGGTGCTTTTTTTGAGGACCATTTCTAGAGAGCTTGCCTAGAAGTAGATAAGATCATAATTTTTCAAAACTGGAAAGTACTTAAGAGATTATCTAGTCCAGGGGTATCAAACTCAAATAGAAAGGAAACCACTAAACAATACATCAGGATACCTGCAGATGACACAGTAACTTAGAAAACCACATTTACATTATCTATGGTCTGTTGTATTTTTATTTATTTGGTTAAATATTTCCCCGTTACATTTTAGTCTAGTTCAGGCCACACTGGAGAGTGCTGCAGCCACATTGGGTCACATGTTTGACTCCTGTATCTACTCCTACCTCCTATTCTTACAGATAAGAAAATGGAGACCCAAAGAGGAAAAGTAACTTTCCCAAGTTTCTATAAATAACAAATGTCAAAGTTGGGAATCACACTCAAGTACTCTGCCTCAAACTCCAGCTGTTTTTACTACACTAAACTGCTTCCATGTGTGTGTATGTCAAATACCTCTTTCTGCATCAATAGCTTGGCATGGTGTAATTGATAACGTGTTGGACTTGGAGTCAGGAAGGTTTGGGTTTAATTCTCCTTTTTGACATTGAGGAGTTGTGTGACCATGGACAACATCCCTTCTCAGACTCAGTTTCCATATCTAAAAAATGGGGACAACAATACATTGTGTCGTTATAAGGCTCAAATAAGATAATGCACATAAAATACTTTGAAAATTAGAGCTATAAGTAATCACAGAATTGAGAATTTGAGATTTGAAAGAGATTTCAGTGGCCATCTAGTTCACCATGAAAGGATTCCCCATTTTAACATACCTCACAAGTGGTTGTGCAGCCTCTTGTGCAGACCTCCAAGAAAAGGGAATATACAACTGTCACATATTATGAAGGCAGAGACTATATTGTTTATCATTTTGGAATTTGTAGCACCTAGCATTGAGTTTTACACATACTGTATGCTTAATAAATGTTTAATCAAATTGAATTAATGTTTAGTGTGTGTGTGTGTGTGTGTGTGTGTGTGTGTGTGTGTGTGTGTGTAGTCACAATTTCAGGTCAACTAGGTTCATCCTAGTTGATGTGTCAGGTACACAAAACAAGAACGGCAATTCTGACACTATCATCTCAATTCTGGTTTCCCCAAATCTGTATTATCAGCAGTCCTCAACTTCAAACTCATTTGTATGTAAATTAATAGGTGTTTGATATTTATCTACATACTGTACCTGTGCTCTGATTGTGATTTCTAGAGACTATATATTTATCTTGGGGAAGATTATAAGAGGGAGCAACTTGGCCTTAGCTATAAGAATACAGGCAAAAGTTACTCACTAAGGCCTAACTGGGTGTTTCTTGAGGGTTGTCAAAGCTCCAAGACGATTTTCATGGCTCTGGTATTGGTGGTCAGAACAAGGAGGTGTTAAAACAAATTTAAAGGCCCCAACCTACATGTCTTGTGAGCTTGATGGAATTCTCAGTGGCATAAAGACTGCGGTATGGGGGAAAGGGAGAGGGAGAGAGGGGGGAAAAAGAAGAACTGTTGACCTGAGAGAACCTTTCCTGTGCCAGATACAACAGTGAATCTGACTGACATAAGAACTAAATGTGTAATGATCAGCTCTAAGGGTAGGCAGAGAGAAAGAGGGAGAGAGAGGTGGGGGGACAGAGACAGAGACAGGGAGAGAGACAGAGACAGACAGACAGACAGAGAGAATACTCCCCTGGAGGGAGAAGATTATCCAATTGCTAAATATAGATAGCTTCAGGAGGTAGTAACGTCTCACAGAGATGGAATCCGTCAATAAATGACAGCAGTAGCTCTATAAAGTAGCAATGAGTGGGAGTGGTAGGTTTGAAGATAGAAGTGTATGGTAACTGCAGACATAAAATGGAGTAGTAATAGAACATAGATGTCTGCTGGGAGATGGAGCCAGGAGAGTTGCACCCCTAGGAATGTGAGCTGTCTGGAGACAACTGTCTGTGCTGCCTCTCATAGTAGTTATGTGTGTCTCAAAGGGAGAATATAGCAGTTTATATTCAGTGGTATTTTCTCTTGATATTTACTTTGCTATTCTGACTTGATTATATGCTTTGATATTAGATTTATATCTCATGGTCTATCAGGAGGGAATGTACTAGATAGAGGTTTATCATATTTGTATAATTAATATTACTCAAAATACCTCACACTAAAACCTGGGGATAGTGAGGGATTCTGGAGATTTCTGGGATCCATACTACATGTCATTTAATTTTTTTGTTTATCAATCCAGGCAAGAAGTTATGAAGGCATGAACTAGGGTGGTGACAATGTAAGTGAAGATAAAGGGATATATACAAGAGATGTTGTAGAAATAGAAACAATATCCCCTTGCAAAGAGGAGAGGTGTGGAGGCGAAAAGCAACATTTCTTCAAATTTTGCCCTTCACATGTTGCCCTATAATTACTGTTCATAGAAGTATCCTTACATACTTTAGGATATAAACTCTTACAAAACCCTGCAAATAATAATAATGGAAGATTAAAAAAAGTATCAATAAAATAGCAAGAAGTAACAGAGGAGAAAATGAGACCATAGGAAGCTTGGTTTTTGAATCAATTAAGATAGTCTCAAGAATATTTATAGATTAAATTAGGACAACAAACAACAGACAGATAAAAAATGGAACAGATTTTCCAACATTCCATCAGGAAAACAACATGTACATATAGATATGTAAACAAAATAAATACAAAGTAAATCTGGAAGGAAGAGTCACTAGCAGCTAGTGAGGTCAGGAAAGAATTTATATGGAAGGTGGTGCAGAGGAGAGTTTTTGGGGAAAAAAAGAACCAAGGGATTTTAAGAGTTACAAAAGAGAGAGGGATTTCATTCAAGGCATAAGGGACGGTCATTGCAAAGGCCTGGAGACAGGAGATGGTTCTTCTAGACCCACATATTTAGATTTAATTAAATGTAACTGAAAGTCAGCAGTACTATGTGTTTTGCCAGGAAACTGCACAAGTCACTAAGGTTCATAAAACCAAGAAGTTATATGTATGAATCTCTCTCTCTCTCTCTCTCTCTCTCTCTCTCTCTCTCTCTCTCTCTCTCTCTCTCTCTGTCTCTGTCTCTCTCTGTCTCTGTCCCTCTCTGTCTCTGTCCCTCTGCTTCTCTTTTCTACATCAGTCATCTATGCAAAATCTACCCTTGGTTTTTCCTACCATGGGCTTTTAGTGGGTGTTGTCAAAGTATCTCGGAATGAATCCTGGCCTCCCATGAGCATATTTCAGTCACTGTTGAGGCCATTTCAGTCTTGACAATCCTCAGTCTGACCACCCAGCCACAGAGCTACACCCTTAGCAATTTTCCAAAGTGTTCTCTGGCAATTCAGCCACTGACATGGCCAGGTGGTAACCCAGCTCCCTTCAGTCTGCCTAGCCCAGGGCAGCAGCCTCGGCCTGCGGTGAATTCCTTGCTCTTTTTAATATTTGAAAAGAAGTTATTTATGTTACAGGATTATGGAGAGATTGTTAGCAATTACCAAATGCGATCAGTTAAGCTGTGCTTTTTCCAGGGGGAAGGGTGCTAGAATCTGTCAGCCCAGCTTTTAAAGTCATGCAGATAATTTACGGTGTTTTATTGAATTTCGCATTCATTTCAAGTGGCTTTTGCCAAGTTTGTGTCTAATGTTGCTTCTTTTCTTCTTTCAGGAAAAATCTGCCTCCCTGGCCTAATCCCCTGGAATCGGCAAGATTTTCTATTACTGCAGTGACACCTGCTGTTGAAAACAAAGTTAGTCATTTCTCAGAGAAAGTCTCTGTGGGGCAAAGATTGCTTACAGACAGCCAACATCTGGGTGTTAAAGCTGATTTATTTTGTGGGGGATAAGTACAGGGTTGAAGCAGAGAAATGAAATGAGAGGCAAGGGAAGGGAGAAAGAAGGGAAAAAAGGAGAAAGATAAAGAGAGAAGCAACAAGGAAAAAGGGGAGAAAAAAGAGAAGATAAAAGAGATAGAAAGTGAAGGTGGGAGAAGAAAGATGAAAGAAAGGAAGGAAGAAAGGAAGGCAGTGAGGGAGGCAGGAAGGAAGGAAGGAAGGAAGGAAGGAAGGAAGGAAGGAAGGAAGGAAGGAAGGAAGGAAGGGAGGGAGGGAGGAAGGAAGG
>NW_020954619.1:43959113-44098042 GCF_900497805.2 Vombatus ursinus | reverse complement strand
TGGGGATGTCATCAGCCTCTACCTTAAAAAAAAAACAAACTCAGTCAATCAACAAATATTCGTTAAGCAACTACAATGGGCAAGACCCTATGTTGGACTTTGATAGGGAGATAATAAAGATGAATAAGACAGAGTTCCTGCCCTCAAGAGGCTTATAATACAATAAAGGACATCAAATATGAAAACAGATTGATAAGATTTAAAGTAATATATAATAGCACTGAGCCAGCAATCAGGAAGATGAGTCCAAATCCTACCTCAGATACTTATTATCTGCATGACCTTGGGCAAGTCATTTAACCTTTTGCTTCTGTAAAATGGGGAGAATAATAGCACCTACCTCCCAGGGCTGTTGTGAAGACCAAATGAGATAATATTTGTAAAGTGCTTAGCATAGTGCCTGGCACCTACTAGGTATTAGCTAACTAGTCATCATAGGGGAAGGAGGAAGAGGTAAAGGAAGAGAAGGAGAAGCATGTGGCTTAGAAAAGTACAATGAGATTCAAAGATGCAATGCAAGATCTAAGGAGGGAGAAATCATTTCTAACTAGGAGGATAAAGGAAGGCTACAAAGAAGAAATGGCATTAGATTTGAATCTTGAAGTATTTCAAAAGACTAAAATGGGGAGGATGACAATATCATAGGCATAGGGAATTGTGTGAGTGAATACACATAGGTGGGAAAACACTAAATGTGTTTGGAAAATTGAAAACAGTCCAGTTTGACAAAGGCATTAAGCAGGTGAAGGGGAATAGTACGAAACAAAATAACTTGACCCTACCAAGTTAGAAAGGTAGGTTGTGTCCTGATTGTGGAAGGCCTTGAATGTCAGGCTAAAAACTATGGACTAAAAGTCTAGAATCAAGAAGGAACAAAGTCAGTTGCTATGTTCCATTTGTTTCTTCCTAAGTAAAGGACTCCTCCACTAAAGACCCTCTTCGATACCTCATCATAGTACAGAAACAATTCTTCATCCTCAAAGGCTTTATTGATGAAGGATAAGCTCTAGCAGGCCCTGCCATATCAAAAGTCTTTAAGGGTAGACCCATTGACTGACTGGGTGTCTATTTTCCAAAGACTAACCTAAAAAAAAAAGGATGGAGAAGCTTGTTACCAGATGTCTAGAAACCCCAAAATTAATATGTTCAGCTACAAAAACTCTTGTAGGCATCTTCTAAGAAATGGAAGGGTTAGGGTATGACAATCACAGGACTGACAAGAACGAAATCACAGACCTTTGGAAGTATCAAAAGTATGAGGAGAGAACAGTGTCACGTCCCGATTTTGTTCTCCGTTCCAGATAAGACTATGAAATCAAAAGAGCAAGCAAATAATTCACTCCCAGTTCTTTGTGCCTTCTCTCACAAGGGTTAAATTTTTTAAAATACATATTTTGATAATTATTCTTTTCCTTTCTTTGTTGGGTAGGCAATAGGGTTAAGTGACTTGGCTAGGCTCACACAGGTAGTAAGTTTTTTTTGGGGGGGGGGGTGAGGGAAATTGGAGTTAAGTGACTTGCCCATGGTCACATAGCTAGTGAGTGTCATGTGTCTGAGGCCAGATATGAACTCAGGTCCTCCTGCCTCCAGGGCTGGTGTTCTATCCACTGCACCACCTAGCTGCCCCATAATTTTTCAATTTAAGTGTGTTCTTTGTGATCCTATGTATTTTATGAATTTAATAACATTCTCTTTCTCCAATATATTTTTATTTATTTCATTAAAAAATTCTCACATGTAAAAAAATTTAACTTTTTTTTAAAATTTTGTAAGATCATCATTTTAAAGGAGAAGCCTGTGGGTTTCGTCAGTCTGCCAGAGACATCTATGACATCAAAAAAGTTAAGAATCCCTGCTGTAGGCACTATTTCAATGAATATAGATGAGGCACTGGAAAAAGTTCCTGAACATAAAGATAATGAAACAGTCTCAAATGAATGTGATTTCTCAGAAACATATATTCTCCTGATCATGTCAAGAGGACAGAACACACATATTGAATGTATGGTGGATACAGTCAAAATAAATTTTTCACTTTTTTTATACTTTTTGCTCAGTTGCAACCATCTTTAGCTAAGCTAATTATCATCTATTTCATCACCTTAACTAGTTTTTAGTTAGGATAATACAAGGTTTTCTATATGATTTTGTGTATAGCATCCAGTTTATATTTTGATATATCTGTCATTTCATCCATTTGAGTGTTCCCGCCCAAGACTGCAGATTATAACCCATTCACACATTCTCATCACGTCTTATATAAAAGTTTTGGATTTCTATGAAATCATATGCCTATTTAATTGATTCAAAATATACACCTTTTTAAAAACAAAATTAAACTTAAATTCAACAAAGATCCCTGACTCTAAATTCAAATTTTAATTTTAATGTGGGAAAAATTGTATATCATATCATAGTATCATAGTATCATAGTATCATAGAAACAGTACTTTGAAAGTCAAGGGACTTGAATTTGAGGCTTTGACAGGATCGATGAGTGAACATTGGGCAACTATTTACATTCTGTGTCTTAATGTGATCATAGGATAGTAGATCTAGAGTTATAAGGGACCTTAAAGGTGATCCAGCCTACTTCCCTTCACGTCACACATAATAAAAGCAGTCTAGAAAGGTTAAATGATTGTCAAGGACATATAGGTAATACTATAAGTGGCAAAGTCAGAATTTGAATCCAGAAACTTAGATTTTCTTTCCATTCGATATTCTTTCCATTAGACCACACTTCCTGAAAGTACTTGAAGAGTAAAAATTCCAAACATGGGCAAACTATGAATACTCCTTGCCATCGTTGCTTTGAAAAAGAGAAATGGGAGAATGGGCAAATCACTGCCCTTCCCTGGGCCTCAGTTTCTTCTTCTATAAGGCCAAGGCTAGATTATCTCTAAGGGTTCCTTCCACCTCTAACCTTCCTTGTTCTATGTTCTAAGATTCCTTCCAGCTCTTATGTTCTACAATCTATATTCTATGTTCTAAGATTCTTCCCAACTCTGACATTCTATGGTTCTATGAAATACTGTTAGATCTTTCCCACTTGTTGTGGAATGCTTTGCACATGGACATGAAGCAATCAATCAGTGTATCCCAATATTTTGTGCATTACACCAACATTCCTCTCTCTGACTAGCATACATAAAATATGAGCATTGCTAATAAACAGCAGCTGTAGCCATAGAGCGATCTGAATCTTCGAGTGGGGGGGTGGGAAGAGGAAAGAACGTCTTTAAGGTGTTCTGGCACAGCTTCCAGGGCTGCTTTGACCCACACTTTCCCAGATGTGTGGGATTAGGGTCGATCACTGCTGGCCTCTCTTAGGAAAATGCCTGCCGCTCACCACCACACCTGGGTTGGGAATTGCTCCCAGCAAGGGCTTCCATTTTCCTACCCACCATCTCCTCCAGCCTTCATTGTCATGCTTACGTTCTTCCCTTTATCACTTAATACAGTTTCCTCATTATTGGCATCTGGGCTGGGGGCTGTAACACAAACACTGAAAGTCCAAATCAAGATTAAAAAAGAGCAAAAATATTCCCATTTCAGATGGAGTAGCAGATGGAGCTCTTGGCACTTCAGAGGATTTAAATTGACCCTCTGCACCAAGCTAGGGGAAGACAGACTGTCACTACTGACTGGGAAACACTAAAGAGACCTGTTTTCCCACAGAATATACAGTAACATTTTGGAGTTCATCCACTCTGTGCTGCGCATGAAGAGAAGAGGCCCCTGATTTTATCGAATAGGACAATCTTAAAATCCCAGAATAAATTATCTTATTCTTTCAAACTCACATGACAATTCAGAATTCTTTCAAACACTTTCCCTTTTCATTCTTCTACTGGTACAACCTACTAGAAAAACACTTCCACTTTCTCACTCTCAGCTTCCTCATCTATAAAATGAGGAGGTTAAACTAAGTGATTTCTAAAGTCTAAATACCTCAGAGTTTCTTTAAGTGTCTGATTCTGTGATGAGGGAAAGGAAAAGGATGGGGGAGGGGCAGGGGCAGCAAAAGGCACGTGAACAACAAATCATGGTGAGGGGTGACAACAGTGGTTTTAGAGTCAGAGGAATGCAGTCCAAATTCTGGCTCTACTAGTTACTATCAGCATGACCTTGAATGAGTCACTTTACTGGGCCTCAGTTTCTATACCTGTCAAATGAAGGGATTGGAGACAGAATCTCTAAGGTTCCCTACAGCTCCAAATGTCATGACCCTTATCTTGTAGTGTTGAATAAGAAATTATTTTTTTTTCAGAATTTTTTTAGGGTATATGTGACCAGATACCAAGAGAGCATGGAAAGAGCAAAGGATTTTAAGTCACAGAATCATCATCATAACAATGGCTAATATTTATGGTGTTTTAAAGCTTATAAATATATATATATAGATATACTACATATGTATATATATATACTACATATGTATATATAATTGTTGCGGGTTTTTTTTTTTTGGTTAGGCAATGGGGTTAAGTGACTTGCCCAGGGTCACACAGCTAGTAAGTGTTATGTATCTAAGGCCAGATTTGAACTCAGGTTCTCCTAAATCCAGGGCCAGTGCTCTATCCACTGCATCACCTAACTGCCCCTATAATTGTTATTCAGTCATTCAGTTGTGTTTGACTCTTCATGACTACATGGACCATAGTACACCAGATCATTTTGACCTGAGGGTCTCATCTTCCAATGTCACATCTTTCAGCATTTTAATACTGTCCATGGGGATTTCTTGGCAATTTACTGAAGTGATTTGCCATTTTTTTCTCCAGTGGATCATCTTTTGTCAGAACTCCCCACTATGATCTGGCCATCTTAGATAACCCTGTACAGCATAGCTCAGAGTTTCATTGAACTACTCGAGCCCCTCTACAATGCCAAGGCAGTCACTCAGAAGGATATATGTGTGTGTGTGTGTGTGTGTGTGTGTGTGTGTGTAGAGGGGATATGTACATATATGTGGGGATTATATACATACATATATTGTGTATATGTAGGATTAGATGTATATATGTATATACATATATACATATATGGGTATACTCATATACACATATGTACATTTAATCCTACTCTATAAGCTAGGTGATACCATTGTCCACACTTACAGATGAGGAAACTAGAGTTAAGATGTGTTAAGTGACTTACCCAGTGTCACACATTTAATAAGTATGTAAGACAAGATTTTAACCCAGATCTTCCTGAATCCAAGTCCCATCATCTACCTTCTATATACCGCACTACCTAAAGCTATAAAATTTCTCAGAGCCCATCTACTCCTATCCTTTCATTTTAGAGGTGAGAAACCTGAAACATAGAAAAATTTAATAAGAGGTGTCAAATTCACAGCCTCGTATGACCAGCAATATCTCCCAGGAGTCCAAAACAGATTAAAATGCAATTAGGAAATGTTTAGCAAAATAAATAAAAATACAATAAAACATAGATAATGTTAATTTGTGGTGTTCTAAGTCAATTTGCGGTCCACAGAGATGTTTCTATTTGAATTTGACATCACTAGGTTAAATGACTTGCCCAAGATCACACAGGTAGGAGCAGACCTAGGTTCAAATCCTAGTTCTAATACTTACTAACTATATGACCAGCTTTAGGCTTAAGTCATGGGATTTCAATTTTTTCATCTGTAAAATGAGGTGACTATTTTGCAGACACTGTGAGAAGTAGTGTGGCATAGTAGAAACATACTGGCTGGAAGTAAAAATGTCTGTATTCTGTCCTCAGCTCTACTACTGATTAGGTGAGGTGACCTTGGTTATTGAGTAATGTATCCTTTCCTGGACCTCCATTTCCCCCTTTGTAAAATGAAGGACGTGGAGCATAAGGCCCCTTTTGAAAATAAAACTTCCCTGACTCCAAATAAGTGGTGGTTCAGTTCTCCTTCTTCACTCGTGTTCTATTTTTATGTTCTATGTTCAATGTACACCTATACATAGAATGCCCCATTGTTTATTAGTTACACCATCCAACAGCCTGCATATCTATTCACAACTGTTCTTTGATTATTGTGAGTTATTAGGTTGAATACAGAAATCACATTTTCTTCTATATAAATCATTCTTTTAGCTTTTAGATAGCTTGAACCAAAAATAGCCCAATCTATCAAAAAAAATTAAACATTTTGAAATTATTCCACTTTACAAAACACAAAATGAAAAGAGGGAAATCTATTTGGCATGCTCAGTAGTGAAAGTATTTACTACAAAGGGAAGGGAAAGGACAGAAAGAATGACAGGAAGAAGAGAAAGGGAGATGCAGGAAGAGGAAACAAGATCAGAGGGTTAGATGACCTGAGACTGAATCTTGGCTTTTCCTCTTTTTACCTGGGTAACTTTGGGCAAATCATTCCCCCTCCCCTAGCCTCAGTTTCTCATCTGTTAACTAAAGGGTTGAGTTAAATAACCTTTAAGGTCCCTTTCAGCTCTAGGATCCTGTGAACCCCTATTGATGCAATCTCCACATCTTGCCCTGACATTAACCTGGCTTGTTGAACGCCTTTAATCTTTCATTTTGTTCCACTATGAAATCAATGCTTTCCTCCTAGTCCAAGCTATGGATTCACCATACCCTGGCTCATGGTTTACCTCTAACAAAAGCAAAAATCAACAACAACTACAAGAGCAGCAATAATGATGACAAAGAAACCCTGATCATTCTTTACTCCCTCTAGTCATGTGGCTCCAGGAGTGGACATTTAACACACTGAACCACATAACGTCAGAACTGGAAGGCACGAGTGTATCCCCTTCATTTGTCACATGGGGAAGCTAAGGTTCACAGAATAAGTGTTGTTTTGTAGTGGGAAAAAAAAGCCATGGAATTAGGAGTTGAGACCTTGGGTTCAAATATTAGCTCTGTAATTCATTCCGTCTGTGACCACGGACATATCCCTAGACCTCTCTGGATCTCAGTTTCCACACTGAGAACCAGGGACACTGATTCTTTCACCTTCTACTCACGGGGATGTTGTGAAGAAAGGACTTTGTAAGCCTCAATGCCCTTAGTAAACATGAGTTGTTAGTACAATGTGACCCTCGTGTCCAAAGCTCTCATGTGACACAAAAGGCCTAAATAAACTCTGAGGGACTTCTCACTCTTCTGACTCATAGCCTCTACTCAGAAGATCTGGAAAGTTGACTGTGATGCCATGTGGTATGTCATCACTAACTCTCTTTCACAAATACACAATTCACAGAACTCCAAAAAGGAAAAAAGATATTGGCAGGTCAAAGAAAACAAATCAAAAACCTGGTGAAGTTTAGGGAAAGGAAAGCTACCAGCCAATGAGCACCCTTGTCTCAAAGCGTTCTAGAGAGTCTTAGTAGACTTTTTTGCATGACACTCTGCTGTGTGTAGGGTTTTTAGAAGTGTTGCCCCTCACAGTTCCCTAGCAGATGGTGTTGCCATGCGGCTCCCCCATCTCGCTTCTAGGGAAAGGTCATTGCATGATTTCCTATGACAGCATAGGTCATTATATACAGCATAGCTCTTCAATCCATCAGCAAGCATATACTAGTACCACACTGTGCTTAGTGCTGAAGATGTAAGTACAAAAGAAAAAAGAGTGGGGAGGCTAGAGGAAAAAGAGGTAGTAGCCTTAATGCTATTCCAGATAAAATCTTTCTGTGTCCTATGCACAGTACTGCTACTGCAGAGAAGAAAACGCACTTCAGAGTTTCCCTGTTTTGTTAGGAGGATGTTTCCTTTGCATCATATCTCTAGGATTTTTTTTCTGACCTCTGTATTGACTAAAATTTGCCCAATGATCACAAAAAACCCATCTTTTAGGTCTGTATAGGTCTCAGTCACTGACTGAGACAAAGATTCAAATTTGGTTACTCCAAAATCAATATCTTTCTCTTTCAGGCCTTTCTCTGAGTGCCTCTTGCCTGAATGAGTATTTGTGATTATTTTGAATCTTGATATGATGACCCAATTTTTGCCCCAAATGGCTCTTAAATTCCAAGGAGTTTCTTTGGGTAGAACTGAGTACAGCTATTCATAGAGTCATAGTATCATAAATTTAGAGCTGGAAAAGACCCTACAGGCTACCTAATTCAATCCCTCTCCCCATTTTATAGATGATGAAACCAAGACCCAGAGGTTAGGGTGAGTCAACTTGCCCAAGATCATAACGGTGGAAATTGCTTCCTATCTGTTTAATAGTCCACTGAAATTCAAATCTCCTTAAACATAAAAAAAAAAAATAGGAGATAGTGATTTGTCCCAGAACCATTTCTATCTGAATTCCATCAGCTATGATCACTACAACCAATTAATAAAATGTCATTCGAGCTAGAACATAGACTTTTGGTGAGCAGAAGGGTTACGTGCATTAAGTAAATGAAATCGCTGCTGAACCATTTTTAGAAAAAAATCATTTTGCTCGTATTTATTTCACAGCATGTGTCTTCTGCCAAGAGGCAAGAAGCACATATTTCATATTAACAAGCTAGATTTTATTTGTGAAACTCATTCCTCACCTTTGGCCTCTAAGATGAGGAGGTCGGGCTGGATTGTTTCTAAAGTAACTTCCTCATATAACATTCTATAAGTCTCTGAATCTTAATGAGGAGAGCTCCTGGAACCAAGCAAGTGCTTTTATTCATAGGATAATCATTACTATGTACCTACTATGTGTATAATAATGTTTTTGAGATAAATACAAAGAAAAATAAGACATGGTCTCTGCCCTCATGAAATTCACAATCTAGCAGAAGCGGTATCACACATAAGAGATATACAGTCAGGATGGTGCAGAATGGAGATTTACTTTAAAAATATTTCAACAGATCTTTATCTGTCTTTGTTGACATATTCTTCACAGTATTGTATTGTGGACTTTTCATTCCTTGATTTAATTCATGTGTAGAATTTTGGTTCCTTTCTGGAATCTTAGCCATTTTATAAGTATGTGTCATAGGGACATGTGCCTGCTTCAACCTTTACCATTATTCAGGGAATTGATGTCTGCTTGTTCAAAAATATTTCTATAATTTTTTATAATCTGATTATCATTTGCTCTGTGGATTTCTGTTCATCATTATCTCCTTCTCCTTCTCCTTCTCTTTCTCCTTCTCTTTCTTCTTATTATGAAAAAGTGTTGTCTGGAGAAGAATAAAATATTTATAAGTATCACCATTGTCCATTGATTCCATTTTACTTCTGAATTCAAGTTTTATCTTCAGTCTCTATCTTAGCTTGGTATATGTTAAGAATTTTATACATATTGAGTCCTAATGACATTCTGATATTACTGGAGAAAGTTTCTATGAGAAAAAAAAGATGCTTACTGTGTTTTTACAATGAATCACAGAGCCTGAAGTAAGGTTTTTGGATGATATTGAATAATTCTGTTCTTTGCATTATATTGACTCCTTATTTTGTCTTAATTCTTTGGCCTTTACTTCTAATTATTAGTGGGAATCTAGAATTCATGATCCACTTTTGTTTTACAGATTCCATCATATATGTTTCTTTTTCACTGCCTTTAATTGGACAATGTGCCATTCAAGTATTTTATCATGTGTAAGAACAAAGATACTAATATAATGTTGTCTGTTGGTGGTTTTTTTTTTTTCTGATGAGGCAATTGGGGTTAAGTGACTTGCCCAAAGTCACACAGCTAGTGAATGTTATGTGTGTGAGACCAGATTTGAACTGGGGTCCTCCTGACTCCAGGGCCAGTGCTCTAGATACTAATATAATGTTCCGACATCTTTCTATCAGTCAATATATATATATGTATGTATATATAAAGAGTTCTTACTACGTACCAGGAACTATGTTTGATGCTAAAGACACAAAGAAAGATAAAATATAGTCCCTGCCCTTTAGGATCTCACAATTTAGTGGAGGTGACAACATACAAACAATCTGTTACAGGATAAATTGGAAATAATCAATGAAAAGAAGGTACTAGAATTAAGAGGGGTTGGGAAAGGCTTTCTAATATTTTCTTAAGTAGATTCACCAACAAATAGTGGTGTTTGATGCCAGTCCTTAGGAGTATTCCATGGCAGTTCCATTTTTATTCTTATAGTTTTTACCATGGAGTAGCCACCACATATATTATTGCGCACAGATATTGAAATATGCTCATGCTTTCTGTCAAATGATATGAAAGAAGTCCTTTCTTGGTCTCTCTAGATGCTAGAACTTTCCTTTCTAAGGTTAACTTCATAATGTAATTCTTCTATATATAATGTATATTTTATTACCTAATTATACACATTGTCTCTTATACTAGAATGTAAAATCCTTGGAGGCATTGGCTGTTTTTGCTTTTCTTTGTATCCCTAGGATTTAGCACAAGTTTGGTACATAGTAAGAATTTAATAAATGCTTGTTGATTGATCGATTTTTCATTCATAATGATTATATTGAATGTCAGCTTTTAAAAGCATTATTTTTTGTAACTGCTATACTATACTCACACCATACTCAAAATGGTTTTTGAAAATTCCATTCTAAGTATGTCCATCTCCTTTAAAGTCATTTGAGACAATGTGCTTTTTTCATACATTTCATTTTTAAATATCTAGATAGATGATAGATAGATATAGAGATATATATTAGTTTGTGTTAATTAATGATTTTCAGTGACCTTGTGTTCTTCAACATTTTTCTCTTCAGATTTTAATAATTCTGAAACTTCATCTACTCTAGTTTTAGCGAGGCAGTTACTTCTTACAATCACCCTGCATTGGATAGCAATATATTGTTATTTGACTTGATCTGATAATGCTGTTAGGGAAAAAATAGTATTAAGCCCTTGTCTATAATTAATAAGATCTATTTCCAGTTTTGTTATCATAGAACATGTGCATAATAGAAATAATATCTTCAGTTTATTTTATAAGCACTCATAGTTTACCTGCTTGAGTGGTCATCTCCATCTGCACTGAAACATTTCTATTAAGTAGGATATTGTTATTTTTAACTTTTTCCAATGTATTTTTTGCTTCTTATGGGAACAGGGCATATTTGCTACACTATTCTCCAGATGTCAAACTGATCATAACAGTGACTGCAGGCAGGGCCAGGATGCAACCTTCTCCAGCACTGCCTGATTCCTGGAGTCTTAGGAGCAGTTATATCAAAATGACCAAGGTGTCAACCCAATCAGTAGTATAATAAGGCCATATTTTGCCAGGATTTCTGGCCAGACGTTCACAGCTACTGTAATGAGCTCAGGGCGTAAGAAGTACCTATTGTATATAATCTTGCTTACTTCCTTCCTATCTTGCCACTGACTTCTCTTCACAGCATTGAGGATGGGTTGACCTTGAACTTTGACCCTTGAATGAGCTTGTATTTATTATTATTGCTGTTGTTATTATTTATTTACATAAAGTTAATTACTACCCAAATAATGTAAAGTTGACCAAGAACAAATATATTTTCTATCAAAACTAATGCTTTTGGTTTCTGAACCATATAGCTCACCATTTCAAAATAGGCAGCATCCTTTAATCAAAGCTGACAAGGGCAGCTAATCAATCTGGGTTTATTTATTTATTTTTTAGGCAATTGAGGTTAAGTGACTTGCCCAGGGTCATTACAGCTAGTAAGTGTCAAGTGTTTAGTCTGAGGCCGGATTTGAACTCAGGTCCTCCTGACTTCAGGACAGGTGCTCTATCTACTATATCACCTAGCTGCCCCTCAACCTGGGTTTATTGTGTGATAGCAGTCTCCATCTGCCTCTTCCTACAGGACTTCATTCAATATTTATCTCCCCTGAAAACATCCCTTTATAGGTCCCACATCACTCTGATCACTCCCTTACTTTAAGTTCCTTCAGCACTTATAGGATCATAAGATCACACATTTACAACTCAAACAGACAATAAAGGTCCCTGTGTCCAACTCCCTCATTTTAGAGATGACAAAAATGATATTCAGAGATTTTAAGTGACTTGACCAGGGTCACACAGCTAGTAAGTGTCTTAGCAAACTTCCAATTCAGGTATTCATGACACCAGACCCAAACTGTGAAACAGTATGTACAAATGAGTAATTTAATGAAAAAAATGGATATGAAACCATTTTGGAAACCAAAGTGCTACATAATTATAAATGATTCTTGTTATTATTTTTGTCTTTTATATTCTATGTTAAGTTAAAGACATACTGCCTTGAGTCCATTTCCAATCCCCTGAGTTACCCATCTGGCCAATTTAAAAATGATGCTATTAATATCTGACATAAGAACTGTTTGCAATCTGTCATTAAAACTACTTTTTCAGAAATTACAGTACACAATAAATGAAGGTTAAGGTACTTTTCTCTTCTAAATTGAGACTAGCAAATTCTCCCTATATCCTCCCCAAATATCAAAGAGGCTAAGACCTAACATGCCAAATTTAATCTTTAATTTCAGACCAACTTAACAATAATAACAATATTAGCTCGCAATTATGTAGCACTTTACAGAACATAGCCCTATGAGAGTGGTTATACAAGAATTATTATCCACATTCCATAGAAGAGGAAATAGGTTCAGAATGAGGAAATGATTTGCCCAAAGTCAAGTACTGTATTCATTCACTCATTCATTCATTCAACAAACATTTAAATACCTATCATGTCCATGACACTGTGCAGGTTTTAAATGTCAAAATATCACTTCTTAAAAGATTATAGGGTTTAGATGTGAAAGAAAACTCTAATCCAAGCCTGCCATTATACCTGGGAGGAAATTGAGTTCCAAAGAAACGTTTAAGGTCACAGTGCTAGTCTATGACTATGACCTCCAAATTCCATCTCTGTGCCTTTGCTCTAGTTGTCCTTTGTGCCAGAAAGCTTCTTCCCCTGCCCTTCCCTTTTAGTTTCCTTGACTTCCATCCAGACTGCGATCAAATCCCACATACTCCAAGACACCTTCCCCATCTTCCCAGCTGCAGAAGACTTCCCCTTTCAGAATATCTCCTATCTATTCAGCATATATGTTATATCTGCTGTGGCAGGTGAAAGATGAAATGACTAAGGAAACAAAGGTTCAATCTTTTGAGCATATCAATTTATTGATCAGTGCATGGCAACTATCCAACAAACCTGGACCATTACTCCTCAGGTCATCCTGGACCCTGAATACAAGGGCAGACAAACTTTTATACACTAAAAACAATTACTTAAATAAGGCCAACTAATTAAAAGGAAAACAATTGACCAGGCTATAGCATTAGATAATCTGATTTCTAATTGGAGAAAAGATTAGGGACTTTCCAGGTTGAGAGGAAGAGAGTGAACAAGTACAATCTCCAGAAACCAGAAAAAGAGGTGTCTCCTTCCCCCCAAATGTCTGTGAATATGCTTGTTGAGTTAACTTGAGTATGACAGATACAATTCAAATCTAGGACTCCTAACTCCAACTCCACTAATTTTTTGACTCTATGTTAGCTATATGAGGGTATACATTATAAAGAGGATTCCCTTCCTGTTCTTGTTTTAGCTTCACAGGATTTGGAGCAGGAAATGAGCATAGATAGATTATTCATTTCAAACCCTAATTTGACAGAACAGGTAAGAAAGGTCCATAGAGGGAAGTATCTGTTCTGAGATCTCAAGGCTCAAAAGCAGCAGTTTCCCAATGAAGTCAAGTCTTCTAACTCTGAGTCTATCGTGTTTTGAAGTATTCTCAGAAAGATAGTGTGATGTAGTGGAGCAAGTGTTGAATCTGGGGTCAGGAAGGTCTGGGTTCAAATCTCACCTCTGGCACACCAGCTCTGTGACTATGGGTAAACAAACCACTTGCCTGAAGCTTTGTTTTCTCATCTGTAAAAGAGAGGTGTTGATTTAACCTGAAGTGTCTGCCCCACTGGATTATTGTGAGGCTCAAGAGAAAAAAATGTATGCAAAGTCCTTTGCAGTAGATGCATAAATATTTTATTATTATAACACTGCTTCTCAGAATAAATAATAAATTTGAGCCCATGCATAGAAAACTGTTAAAGAACCATACAAATCTAAGAGATCATAATTTTCTTTATTACTTCCCATTGAATTAAAGTCACACTGACTTCTAGCCTATTCCCTGTTGCTGAGTGCACTGAAATGACACCTCAGACCTCCCTCCTCCCTGGCAGCTTTCAAGCAAGGATGATTGCAGCAAGCAGATGGGTGGAGAAGGAGCAGGCTGCCCTCCTCCCACAAGGGGCATGGGGCACTCCTGTTTGTGGACTATTTCTCCTTTCCTGATATTCAGTAAATGAGCATTCTTAGGTAATAGTGAAACCTAGAGATTCATGAAAGCCATCCAAGGCCCTATGGACAACCAGAGTTTCAGAGTGTTTAGCAATAGCATCTGAGTCTCACAAAGAGCCAGTGCAGCAGTGAATAGCCTAGCCTATTGGACCCAGTCCAGCCCTACATTGACCTGTTCACTGAAATGTCCTGGAAGGAGCAAACCCAGCTGAGCAAGGAAATGGGTTTGTCCATGCCAGACTCTGCTTCACTTCAGTCCTGACTCTCTGGCAATCTCTTCCACAGTCTAGTTAATAGCAGTGCCTCACGCCGCTCAGTTATACTTTCATCACCCTTTCTTCCACCTCCCAGAGTTCTAGAACTAAGAATCACCATCAAATCAACTCTGTCATTGTTCCTAGAGGAAAGATGTTAATCTACTCCCCTACTGCCCCATTCATCTTCCCCTTGTAGTACTCCACCCTGCTCACCTGTCCTCTTTAGGTGTTATTTATACCCATTGGAATGTAAGCTCCTTGAGGGCAGGGACTATCTTTGCCTTTTATATTTATATCTCCATAATTTAACATAGTGCTTGGCTGGTAATAAGGACTTAATAAATGTTTTATTTCTTTCCTTCTTTCAATGTTGAGGGACTCTAGGCCACAGTGGTTACCATCTCTAGGCCTGTGAAGAGTAACAGCCCAACACATATGAGTTAAGTGTTCATTTTTTCTTCTGACTCTTTTTACTAATGTTTGAGAAGCAGATAGTTCATTTTTTCCACTACTATTCACACCAGCTGCTGTGAAACCTCTATAAAAATACTCCCAGTACAGATCTTTGACCGTAGATCACCGTACCTAGCCCCAGCTGCAGATGGATGAAGCAGCTGGTCCAGAGAGGTGTTGTTCCTGACTCTCCCACACACACATGCTCAGGATGCACAGAGCAGTACATCCACTCCCCAGCCTGCCTTTCCATTCCCCCCCAGATTTATGAAGCAAAGAGATGCCAATCCAAAAAATAAAAATTACCCAACTGTTTTTGGATGCACACACACACATATGTATATCAGACAATCACCTAAGAATACTTTATAGTTATAAAACTCATCAGAATGCCTGCATGGCTGACAACATTTGTAGATGACAGGTAAAATGAAAAAGGCTACACTCAGATGCAGAAGGAAGTTTCTTCCAGAGGGAGTATTATATAGTGGAAAGAGCCTTAGATTTGGAGTCAGATGACCTTCACTGGAATGCTAGATCTTCCATTTATTAGCTAGCTCAGTGAATTTTGGAAAGGTATTTCATCTTCCTAGGCCTCAGTTTCCTTATTTGAAAAACAAAGATATTGAACAAGATGATCTGTAACTTCTTTCTCTTCTGAACTCTCAGTTTTCGGCTTTAAATATTATGATCTCCAGGAAGGTGAGAATCCTATGTGCATATTGCATTGGAATGCCAAGTATGTTGTCTGTCCTGGAAATGGTATTTCTCAGCACTATTTTCTCTGAACCATAGTACAAGGGCCTGTTTGGGGGGAAATGGGGTTTTATGACTTGGTATAAACAGAACTGTGTTTTATATGAAAGTCTATTTAACAATACTTACATCTAAATTTATAAGCATATATGAAATACAGATTAGTTAAAACATGCCAGACTCCATCACTTTTGACATGGGTACTATGATAGAACAGGATTCAGAAGACATTTATCAAGGACAAAACTGTTAGTGACTTTGTGTCAAAGTTTCGTCATCACCCAACTGTTTGGTCAACTTTGTCTAAGAACTCAGGCAGAGTACAGTATAATACGATGCCATGACTTTTCCAAGAAACACAGGATATAGGGGAAGATAATAGACTTTTTGGTCACAAGAATCCCCAGTTACCTTTCTTTGACTTGAAGTAGAATTATAGTATAAGGGCCAATTTAGGAAACCAACCAAAATACTTGACTCTCTGCTTTTATATGTTGTCTTCAGACAGCCTAAGAGTGGGAGAGAAGTTGATGCCATATTTAAAGATATTGATAACATCTGCTGCTTTCCTATGTACACATATGAATCCACCAGCCACTCTGAGTTTAGCAACCTAGAGCTAACTAGTCTGAAATTAAAAAAAAGATAGATATAGCTATATGTACATATGTATATATACATATGTGTGTATATGTGTATACATACATGCATGCATACATGTATGTATACAGGCTATTTTATCAAAGTACACACAGTGCAATACTTAGTAAACAAAAGTTAACTCAATTAACAAAGCATTGTCAAAGAAAGGCCACAGGATCATAGATTCACAGCTCAAAGTGATCTGAGAGATCATCTAGTCCATTCCTTTCATTTTATAGATGAGAAAATTGAGACCCACAGAAGATAAAGGAGTTTCCCAAGGTCACACAAGTGATAAGTAAGTAAGTAACAGTAAGTACCAGAGCTAAGATTCAAATTTGAATCTTCTGCTTTAAGATCAAAATGATTTGTAATAATTAGCAAAATATGAATGATTCTAAAATCATCAAAAATAACTGGTCAGTTTCTGTAACACCATTGTTTTGTTCAGGAAAACCTTCTTTCAAGGAATAATAATGTAAACATTTGCCCAACATTTGTCAAAAGATGTGTTAATTTGTCTCCATTATTTGAATCTGTCAGAGACTTTAATGCACTTAAGATAAACAATTCCCATCAAAAAAGAGGAAGAGAATTGATGGATGACACCAGTTCCCATAATAAATAGAAACTTAGAAACTTTTGTGACAAACAGACATCACTTTAATGATAACATTTAAGGATAAAATTGCATAGATGCCAGCAGATTATTCAAAGGTAACTAGAAGTAACCTATAGATAGAGCCTATAAAAAAGCTAAAATCCAAGTGTGGGCCCCATGCATGTGAACTCTAAATACCATATGTTGACAAAGAAGTATTGATCAAATTGAGTTGAGTTTAATGCATTTTAAGTGATACATATTTATCTATGGAAGTAAAGGGTTTTATCATCGCAATTTCGAATCAGGTTATCACCACCAAAAATTACAGAGGGTTATTCTTAAAGATTCCAGACATATCGGTTAATGCAAATTATGAAAGGAAACAATAGAAAGTGTTCAACATTTATAGCAATGTGGGCTGCCGACATTTTACACTTACAAAATATCAAGCAAGAATGACATAGTGGTTAGAATTACATGTCAAAGGCATGCTACTTTTCATGCACTAGCAGATTAAAATCACCGTGCCCCCAATACAGACCTCTAAATGTCCTTGAGCCTTCAACAAATAACTGCACTGAGACAAAAGCATTATCAGTCAAAATTCTTGCCCACAATTGCCCAGATAGAACACTGATCCGCAAAAAATCTAAAAACCATGTTTCAATAGATATCGCCATATTGAATATTCATAATCTCTGAATTATGTAGAATTAAAAGCTTTCCAAATATAGAGACCTAGTAGAACAAATCAAAACTATGTGGGAGTAGGTTGAGGTATATATCATCCAGTCGTCCTATTGCTACTGCAGTTTCCCTAAAGATGATTCAGTGAGACTACAAAAGATGATCGTATGTCTCAATATTTTTACTCGATTACAAAAAGCAGTTATTTGTTCTACCCTTGAAATAGTTGTTAGAATATTGAATAGGAAATGAATAGTAGATTATTGCCTTGTCCTGGGAGCATTTCTATCTGAAATCCATTGAAAAAGATGGGTAGAAAAGGGACAATGATGATGATGAATGTATATGGCACCTAAGAATTACAGGTCTTATACATTCATCATCTCCTTTGATCTGCATAACAACCTTGTGAAGTGGATTGCATGAATATTATTATCTTCATTTTGCAGATGAGGAAACAGAGGCTCAGAGGCTAAATTATTTTTCTAATGACATATAACTAGTAAGTCACAGAATCAGTAATAGAACTCATGACTCCTATTTTCTAGTTGAGTGTGTTTTCTGCTATCTCGATGTTGCCTTATAATGCAATGTTCATTATAATCAATGTTCATACAGTGAGACCCCAACTTTAATCCTCATTTTTAGTTCAGATTCTGATGCTCACTAGCTTCATGGCTTTGGAGTGGGCAAGTTATTTCACCCTGAAACTCAGTTTCCTTATCGGTAATATAACACATTTAGACTAGATTATGCTTAAGGGAATTTTTTTTCAACTTTAATAGCTTATGGATAATAAATACAAAAACAGCATTGTATAATGGATTAAGTGTTGGGCTTAGAGTCAGGAAGTCTTGTGTGTAGATTTTGCATCCCACATTTATGAATTCTGTAACCCTGGGCAAGTCACTTACCTTCTAAGTGTTTCAGGCAAAATCATAAGAATTACTGATAAGCCACCTATAGGTTGCCATCTCTAGTGTTTGAGGGATTACTGCTGCACTAAACAAATGAATGCAAAATGCTAAAAAATCCTATCCCTTTTAGCACTCCTATGATGATTTCTATCAACCCTCTCTTTTCCCTGTGACCATGTTAGACCTACAGGGTTTTTTCAAAAACCTTATATAATCCTATACATTTAATTATTTCTTAAAGTAATTTCTCCAATTTCTACTTAAAGATTTTCCCCAAATTCATCCCAAACACTAACTTCTTGTTAATGTATTTTTCTGAGATATTTTTGAAAATTGATTTTGTTTTTATTATCAATGGTAATTTAAAGTGGCCACATACCTTATAATACATTCATGAGCCAAAAGCCAGATGGCCATTGGGTTTGGTTTCAAGGATGCCAGTTTTTAGGCTAAACAATTATTATCTTTTTTTTTAATCTATGAATCTATCCATCTAGTACATTGTCAGTAAAATAGCATTAGATCAGTCCATCAAGTAAATGCAACAGAATCTGACCCATGTACAGCATCTCTGATGGTGTCTTCTCACATGGAGATACTTCTTGGAGAGTTATAAATAAATGGAATTGGATTGTCTTGGAGAGACTATGGAGTGTGGGTCGACTTTCTGCAACTGGTTCCAGTCTGCTAAACAGGTAAAGAGAGCCTTTTTCATTTGGCTTCATAGTAAGAACTAGGAATATTTTCATGAAGGCCTGCAACAGCCTTGGCCTAGTTTCTTTAGCCATTTTCTCTTTGGCTACTCTCTAATGGTTTGACTTAATTGTTCAATGTCTGGTAAGGGACAAGGCTGTAATGAGAGAGGTTTGGGGCACTTGTTTCCTCTGAGGCCATGTGATCCTGTGAAATGAGCCTCCATCCTTGGCTTTGGCTTTGTCCTTTTCTACTCTAGGGGTGAAGAGATTCATGTCTCTGATCCTGTGACTTTTAAAAAGTCAGGCAGGCACCTTAGCTTCCCAGCAGTCCAGAGTCCATATTTTGCAAACAATGGAACATCAATAACTTGAGCAAGGCAAGGAATCTCCTTTGGCAGTAATCTTCAGGACCCAGTAGCTGAGACTCCTCTGGCAGTCATGCCACACCTGGGATTTGAATTTGGTCTGATTAATGCTCCATGGAAATTGTCCTTAGTGTACCCCTTGAGGCATTGGGGAAAAACATTTGTATTTTTGTTATGCCATATTTTTGAAGTAATACCCCTTTGTAAAAGCTAATTGATGTAGTGGTTAAATTGAACTGGGGTGCTATTCACTGGTGTCTAACTGTGGAGGGGATATAACTGGTGAGGCTTGAGCTGATGCAGTAAAGAAAGAGAAATCCCTTTAGGGATTCTCTGAGAAGCCTAGAACTTTGAGGAGGGATGTGCAGCTTTCCTGGCTTTGGGAGAGTGAGCCAGAGCATACTTGCTGCATAAAGAATCTATAAGAACTTAAATAAAAATTAAAAGCAACTGTTAATTAAAAATCTGTGTTGTTTAGAAATCATTGTGGGAATGTCTATAATTCTTAAATTAAAGTTCAAAAAAGCTGATGGCTTCCATGCAGTATATGTGAACTGATGGGAAAAATAATATTCTACCCTCTAATAGATAGTATGGCACCATGGAAAGAGTGGTGGCCAGAAAGCCAGAAGATTAGGGTTCATACAATACCATAACAAAAAGTCCAAGGATTTAGAGTGGGGGCAGATCTTTGGGTTCAGCTAATTCAGCCTTTTCAGATGAGGAAACTGAAGCTGAAAGAGGTAAAGAAGCTTGCATAACAATATGTTAGGAGTTACTAAGAGAGGCAGGATTTAAAATGAGGTTTTCTGACTCCAAAACCAGTGGTGTTTTTTTTTTGCTTGTTTGTTTTTGTTTTTTTAACAGCCAATTTTTCAAATCCTACCTCCGCCATTTACAAGTCATTTTACCTCAGGACATTCCAAGATCTGATTGTTGGAGTTGTAAGGGCCCTTTTGTCTCTGTGATAATTTCTTCTAAGTGCTCTGCTACCTCTCATTCTCCTAGCCATGGATACTCTGAAAGGCTGGCATTCTATAGGCTAAAATCCTCCTATTTCTTACAATTTCTATTTTCAGCCCCTGAACCTCTCTCACTCAAACTCTTCTACTTTTCTGTTTCTAAAGCCTCATCCATATCAGGATTCTAGATTATAAATTTCCATCAAGCTCAGATATTCTGGTTTATAACAACTAACTGTTCAAGAATCATGGCTTCACACTCTACGGCAAAATATTTTCATCAGAGGTGGGAGTTAGAACAAAGATGGGAAATTCTGGATTCTAAGGTCTCACCCATTATCACCTTGCCCCCTTGGATGGTACCTGGAAGTGCAAACATTCAGTGTTCTAGGAATCTTCACAGACATGACATTTTCACTGCTAAAGGAACACACTCATAAGATCTATAATGTTTTTGTTGCTTAAGTTTATATAAAAGCTTTATTTTTATAAGGTACTTCAGCATTGCTTATATACCATTTTCCAAATATAAGTTTATTCCTCTTACAAATCATGATTTCATAACAATCTGTTTTAATGATGAACAATTTCTTATTTTTCATTATCACTAATACTAATGTCAATAACAATCCTTGTCAATGGTGGAACACCACAGAATTGCATTGTTTTCCCTGTAAAGATCTTTGGGGTTGCAAAGGGGTGTTGTTGGCTGGCCAAAAAATAAATTGTTTTCATGATAACATTTTAAAAAAATCTGTGATAATTACATTTCTTATCTAGAAAGATTTTTGTGAGGAAGAAACAAGATAATGCATGAAAAGCTTTTTGCAAATCCAAAAGTGCTTGCTAAATATCAGCTGATGAGGAGGAGGAAGAGATGGCAAAATTTCAGGTTACAGATAGATTACCTCTGACTAAACAGAAAGGGGTCTTCCATTCTTAAATTCTTAAATAGAATTATTTTCAGTTCTCTATCCTTGGCCTCCTAGCCAACTTTTCACTGAAAGGTCAAATACTGCCAATGCTTGTTACAAGAGTCATCATCATCATCATCATCATCATCAACAACAACAAACATTTATTAAGCACTTTCTATGTGCCTATCACTGTGCTAAGCCCCAGATAAAGGCAACAATCCAGCCCCTGTTCTCTTGCAACCTGCTTCTTCCTACACTTCAAACAGGCCAAAACAGAGAGATGTAGATTATGAACACAAATCTGGATTCTAGAAATGTTCATCCTCTCGTTGGTTTTTGCTATAAAATGAGAGTTCTCAAATTCCAATTGACCTTAGGTCTGCATCCCTATTTCATCCATCTTAAGAACACTGCATAGACAAGATCCCAATCAATTTCTAATGACAACTGCATATCATGGACCTCTATGATTTGTCTTCCAATGTTTGTTTCCCCACCGAATTTATTCAGGCTTGGAAAGGTTAGATGATAATTTCTTTCATGCAAACTCAAAAGCCATCATGGTCAATGGAAAGAATATTGGCCTCTCGGACCAGCCATCCTGGGTTTAAATCTTTACTGTTCTTCTTATTACCCTGTGATCTTGGAAAAGCTATTGAACCTCATTGGGTCTCCATTCTTCTATAAAATTAGGGGATCAGACTAAACAATCTCTAAGGTCCCCTTCCCCCCATAAAGTCTTTGATTCTGCTTGTGGTCATCAAGTTCTATTTTGGTATACTGAAGAAGTAAGGTAGTGAGACCTAATGATAATGAGTGAACAGCCTTTGTGTTGGTCTAGTGCCCATGAAGTATTGAAAGAATTGGAGGAAAACCTGCAGTGTATTATGGAAAGATTTGGAAAACTACTGCAGAGGATGAGAGGCCATGAAAGAGATTGCAATATACACAGGCAGAGGGAGGACTCACACAGATAAGATGAGAGATTCAGAAAAAAACACCATAGGAAATACCAAGGGATGGTGACAGAGCTCTAAATTATTTTTACAAACAATCAGTTAATCAACAAGTATTTGCTAATTAGTTCCTATGTTACAGGTACTAAGCTAGATGCTAGGGATAAAAAAAGACAAAAAAAAACTGACTTCAATGACCTTATATTCTAGAAGGAATCATATTATGAAACCTATATTCACAAGCAATAATCAACAGCCAATAGAAACTTCACTTCCCTTCTAGAATAGGGTAATAGATATTTAACAACTACATTTTTTAAAGGGGAGATAAGAGTGTGAACTGGTAAAGGTTGTATTTTTTTTTCTTTTGCAACTTAGCTACAAGACTATCCTAAAAGCATAAGTCACTTAGAGGCATAGTTATGAGCTAGGGATGCCTACTATTCATGCAAGGTCAGATTTAAGGGTACAAAGTTCACCATCTCCCTCAGAGTCCAAGAGCAATCTATCCTATTGATGTTGACAGCAAACAGAGGATTTAAGAGCACACTTCTGGTGTACCATACTGAGTTTATTGTTCGAGCTCTTTTAGTCAGCCAAATGGGAAATTCCACATTGCTGGAGCCTAGCATCACCCTCCTAAAAACCCAACTGATCTTGAACAGATTTTAATAGCATTTCAATAGGAAAAACCTCAGGGGTCACAGATGGCTCCCTGGCATCCATTCCACTGAACCTCCCTTTCAGGGACATTGCTACAATTTGTATCTAGACACTGTTATTCTCCCATTAGCAAAAGCTCATAGCTTTAAGCACTGGGGAGGAGCACCTGTTTTTAATGGCAAATTACTTGGTAATCATTAACCAATATCTAATAAAGTGAAACCTTTAAGCAGAATGAAGAAAAACAGATGTTTCCAAGGTTTAATGAAAAAGGATTATGCACCATCAGACAACACGACCTGACCTCTCTCAGTCACGGGCTTTATAAAGCAAAGGCAATGTTCTTTACTGTGTGAGAACAGCCCTCAGTCTACTTAAGACTAACCAGGTGCACATATGAGCAGCCACACATAATACACACACACACACACACACACACACACACACACACACACATACACACACACACTACAGATTCACACAGAGTGAAACTGCTTGCAGGTAAGAGCTAAATAAACTAGTTGAGCTGCCAAAAAATGACCTTCACCAAGGGCTGCTACCCAGTGTTCCTTGACTACAAGTCTGGTGTAGATTTAGGTAAAATGATGAAGTGGGCAATGTCTGTCTCTCTTGGAAAGCCTTTCACCCCTGCTTTTGCGTTCCCAGCTAATTTATTCCATCCCCCATGTATTATTCCCCAGCCCACTGTGAGCAAAATGTCTTCATTCTTCTCCCTGGCTACCTAGAACTTTTCCTGGATTGCAATTTTCTCAAGGCTCAGCCAGCCCCCTTCTTCTAGAAGTTCCCTCTCTGTGATGCTTTCCCCATCACTTCCCTTTCTCCTACCTGAAAAATACAGGAATGGATTACACAGATTAGGAGCCAGAAGAGTCCTTGGAAATCATCCAGTCCATAACCCTCACTGAGGCATGAAAGAGAGATTGGGACTGGATTTATGTTTTCATTGGTATAGGGGAGACAGTCCCACTATAAATGTAGGTTGATGACCTCTCTGCAACCTACAATCTTACATAGTTGTCTGGGCTACTGAGAGGTTAAAATGACTTGCCCAAGGTTACATAGGCAGTGTATGCCTGAGGTAGCACTTGAACCAAGGTTTCCTTGATTTTGTTGCGGCTTCCAAGATGAGACTGAAGTCAATAATTTATTTCAATTCAACAAACATTTATTGTATATAAGGCACCATGTTATGTGCTGGGATACAGAGAAAGGTATAATTTGATATTTGCCCTCGGGGAGTTTTAGTCTATTAGGGAAAGGGCCATATACGTAGGTGACTGTGATATAAGGAATAGTGAGAGAAGTGCAAAGAAAAAAGTCCTGACAAAGTTCTATGAGAAACTTTGAAGAAAAAGAAAGGCTTTATGGAGGAGGTGACAACTTATTTGGATCTTCAGGGTAGGAAAGGCTTTTAAGTGCTGGTCTCCCAGATAATATGGTGCCCTAACTCAGGTTAAGGTACCATGGCTGGTGGTACATGAATCTAGGAATGTAGAGGATGAATTTGGCTAAAGGAAACTTTAAGAGGAATGTTTAAATCTATAAAAATCCTTTTGCTTTTTGAGCCTGTAAGTTAATTATATCCTACAACATAGAATATCAGAACTGGAAGGGACCAACCTCAGAAGAATTTGCACATGACTGTCCTTCTGCCAAACCTCATACATCCTCTAAAGTCAAAAGCCAGTTGTGAAAAAACAAACCCATTTCCACAGGAGCATTCACTAATGTCTTTAATCTTCTACCCAGCATTGGTCAATAAAGGGACTTCCCACATATTCTTAGATCATGTCACCTCCTGGTCATCCTCCTCAACTCCCTCACATCAGAACCACCTGGATTCTGCCCCTGGAGTCCTGGGCTCTGACAGGTGAGCAAATGCTTTACCTTTCCTAGAACCAGGCTTCTGCTATATTTCACAACCTTTTCCAAACCATGACAGCACACAGATACCTTCCTCCTTTCATGCTTGTCTTCTGCATTAGAATGTAAGTTCTTTGAGGATAAGGATTAGGTCAGTTTTAGTCTGTGTACTCTGAGCCCCTAGTATAGTACTTTTTACAAATTAGGCATTTAATAAATGTTTCTTAAGCTATTGGCTTAAATTGAAAAGAGGATCAGTCCAATAAGATAGAAATCTTCTTCCAAGTCTTCTAACATACCATGGGCCCTAGGGTAGCATTTGGGCTGGTCATCTGTATTCACTCTCTCATGCCATGACCTGCTGACCCCTCATATTTCCTGGTTGATAACTTTTAGGGCACTTCTTAAGTGGCCTAATCATGCTGCAGCCTACTTAAATCTTCCAAGCACTTCTTCAGTCCATTTAGGTACCATGTGATTTCAATTCTTTTGTGATGGTGATATTCCATGATGTACATGATATAGTGTCACTGGGATGATATTGATATTAAAAAGAATGTGTATGAGTGTGAGTGTGAGTATGTATATGGGTGTGTGTATGTGTGTGTTTGTGTGTGAGCATATGTGTGTTTGTGTGTGAGCAGCTTGGGATGAAAGGAAATGCTGTACGACTTCTCAAATGCAATCCAGCCTGCTCTCTTCCTCCTATTCAAATCTCAGATCACTGTCTATCTGTGAGATATATACTGCTGAAAGTACACATAGTATGGAGGCAGCTGTGCAAGGCCATTAGGGATTTATCCTAGATGCCAAGGAATTGAATGGGTACCAATCTGATAGGCAGTGGGTATGGATAAAGGTTCATGCATTGAAGGGTGATAGTGAATGACAGTCTCCTCACAAGTACCACTTTGTTGGGTGTAGGGGGAGGAGGTGAAGTATGGGCTCCACCAATTGGTGGGCTTAATGACCTGTCCATCACCTGCCTCATCCTAGCCTGCGACTTCTCTCATAGGTGAGAGGTTCATATCAAGCAAGGGAATCAGGGATAGAGGAAGGGTGAAACAAGAGTACCATGGGATAGAACCCCCATAGGGTGAAAAGAAAGGAGGTATCCAGTCAGGACCAAGGGAACCATTGCCATATGCTCTCCCTACATCACAAATCTTCAACCTTTTTCTGCAACAGCTGAAGCTTTCCAACTCAAGAGGAGGAAATAGCCACATATGGTCAAAGATTTGGAGTGTTAGTCAGTAGCCACTTACTAACCAAAGACATCCAAGGATTTAATGGTTCCCATTTTCTTCCCTTTCACCTCACACAGTAAGGATGAAACCAGTGGGAAGGGGATAGACCCACCCACCACGATTAGAAAGAGATAGTTTCAAGAGTTTCTGCCAGTACAAAGACACTGTGAAAGAGAGAGGGACAGAGAAAGGGAGAAGATGAGTCCAATTCTTCCAACCCCCATCACTCTAGGTGCCCTTGGTTTGGCCATGTATATGTTGAATTACCACCACCACCAAGTAAGTAAGAAAAAGTATTTTAAAGCAAAAAGCCAGCAGATGACCTGCTAATGTGGGGTCCTCCATATCCTGATCCGTGCTCATGGCCCCATCTACACCCAAGCAGCTATGCCCCCCCTTCTCTGCTTTGCCTCATCCCATCTCCAGTCAGCTCCAGACAACTTAGGGTGCTTCTCAGATCTCTTGCCCCAATTTCCAATTATGACTCAGACCATGCCAGTGGAGCTCAGACTTTGGCAAACCCTACAAAGCTGAGAAGGCTTCAAGTACGTGCCCAAAAGACTATACATAGTGTCTACTGTCTGAAGATCAACCTAACTAGTCACTAAGAAGTTAAACATATTCAGACTGGCTACTATGTGCTTAATATTTGGCCACAGAGACACTTTTCCCCTTCCTCCAATAAAGAATGCTTTAAAAACAAGTTTCCTCATCCAGAAGGGTGGGATAGAAAGGTCCCCTGGGGGAAGAGGAATAAAAGAATTGGAGTTTAAAGGGGTATCTTTGATTGTTTCTTAGATACTTGAGAAATGCCATTATAAATGTGAAGGAATATTGTTGCATTGTAAGAAATGCCAAAAGGGACATATGATTTCAGAGAAACTGATTAGTATGAACTGATGCAAAGTGAAATGAATAGAAACATGGGGACAATTGATACAAGGGCAGAAACATTATCAAAAAAAAAAACTTTGAAAGACTTAACTGAACAGTTCAACAACCAGTAGCCATGTGTCTAAGGGTTCTATGAAGAAGCATGATACCCACTTCCTGAAAGAGACAGGGTGGAAACAAAGTTATCACAAGGTTTGAGGAACTGAAGACTGGCAAGGGAAGAGAGGAAGAAGAAAAAGAGGTGATGTCAATAGTGATTTAGCAATGGTGTTGCCAAAAAAAATAGGATCAGCAAAATATATATTTTTAAATGAGTGGAAAAGAACAGAAGGAAGTTCGTAAGGAAACATAACAGTTTTGAAAGTAATGTTTAGTATTTATTATATAACCTTCAAAGATAAACAGTATAAAGTAGGGATTCGTGGTCTTTGTGTTCTGCTGTATATTTAGAAATGTTCTTTTTTGATAAGTTAATTTAAAAAGGGAAATTTTAAAAACAAGAAAAAATGAAGGAATATTTACCTACATTAAAGTTCCTTTGGCTTTAAATCTTTTAATTAATTATAGAACATAGAATGTCTGAGCTAGAAGGAGTCTCAAAGTTTATGTAGTTTGCATAGTTTCAGCTATGATTCTGTCCCGGGGTGGGGAACCTGTGGCCTCAAGGCCACCTGTGGCCCTCTAGGTCCTCACGTGCAGCCCTTTTATTTCAGTCCAATCAAAGGGCTGCACTTGAGGACCCCAGAGGGCCACATGTGGCAGGTTCCTCAGCCCTGGTAGCTATTGTTATTCCACAAAATTCTCAGGGAGTCTAAATAATGGTAGCTAACACTCATAGCATTCTTACATGCTTTATGAATGTTCTCTCTGCTGAACCTGAAAGTAACCCTGTGAGATAGGTGTTACTATTATCTTCATTTTACAGATAAGGACACTAATATTCAGAGAGGTGAGGTAACTTGCCCAGTGTCACACAGTCAGAAAGTATCTGAGGCAGGATTCAAACTCAGATCTTCCTGACTCCAAGGGCAACACTTTATCCCTTGTTCTATCTTCCTGCCTCTGTGATAATGCCTATGGGAAGCATGCAACTATCATCACAGACTCATATAAACTATAAAAGAGCTGGATTTCATGCTTCACTTGTGGCAAATGAATCTTAAAAATTTCATAGAAATCAAGCCTCAATTTCTTCCTCTGAAAAATGAAGACTTTGAATTGTAGGATCCCAAGGGTCTTTAATAACTCTTACACTTATATCTTAAAGAGAGGGAGAATGGTGCAGCAACTAGACCTCCAAATCTTGACTCAGGAAGGCCTGGGTTCAAATCATTCCCCAGAAACTTACTAAATGGTCGACCCTGGGCAAGTCACTTCTCATCTCTGAGCATTGTTTCTGCATCTGTAGAATGGGGACAATTATAACACCTACCTTGCAGGATAGTTATGAGGATTAAAGGAGATAACATGTGTAGAGCACTTAGAATATCTCAATACACTGAAATCCTGTGAGCCAATAGTATTATTGCATTTTGTGTTCTAAAGTGCCTTATGGCTCTGAATTATATGATCCTAGAGTCTACCTAATCTAATTTAACTCTGAAGAATTCTTCCATCTCAGAAATAGTACAGGCAAACTTTACAGGCATGATCTAGGATGACCTACAAGTCAGTATTTATTTAAGCACGAATATCTTTTATATATTTTACAACCTAGCCAAACTAGATGGTAACTATACTCTATCCTTCCTCCAAAAATAATGTCCTGCACTTTCAAGTTTCTATGTCTTTACTCACAGAATGCTTAGAATGCCTCACTCTACCCCCATCCCAGCAACACCCCCTACCCTCAGCGTCTGCCATTCTTTAAGGCCCATATCAAATGCCACTTCTTCTATGGAGACTTCCTTCACCCCCTTTACACACAAGATGGAAATAATCTCTTCCTTCTTAGAATACCCATGACATTTTATTTCTACCTCTCTCCCCACTTATTTAGAAATGTTTTCTAACTTCTGTCCATTAGACACACTCTTGGTTTAGTGAGTTGTAATTGTAAGCAATCATATTTATCTATTTCCAACCTAGTGTAATCTGAAACTGGATTCTATCAGCTTTGGACACTGATTCTATATAGTATGAAATACAGTAAAAACTCATCCCTTTTCTATATCCCTATAAAATTCAGGAGAATTAGAACTTTTGATAGAATTCTTTCTTTTTTTTTCTCTTCTTTCTTTCTTTTTTTTGTCATTGGCTTCTAAACATTCAGATCTAATTAGAACCATACATGGTGAACCTCACCTTCTGCAAATGAAATCTTGTTCTTGATATGGCCACACCCTGATGAAAAACTGCTCAGACAGCAGGCATGGCCTACTTGGCTTTACCTACAATGTGATAAATCTTGGAAACATTCTATGTTACCATATTTGTGGTAAATATTTTAGCTTGGATATAGTCTTGGGATTCTGGTATCCAAGAATACTAAAGGGCAGCATGACATTGATTAAGATTGTATGTTCTGTTTACCTTTCTTCTCCACAAAAAGCACTAAATCAGAATGGTCCCAGAGTCTCAAGACTCCAAATCACTTTTTTTTTTTTCCAGGAGTAGTATATGCAAGGCAAATTAAGCTGTAATGTTACTCCAGTTTACTTACTCATTGGATACCCTACCCTTACTATTCTGTATGTACTAGCCAAACTTTTTTTTTCTGCCTTTCTTCTAATTTAACACCCCTAAGCTTTTTTTTTGTGAGGCAATTGGGGTTAAGTGACACCCCTGAGCTTTTAGTGATTCTGTTTCCTCTACCTAGAATGCCCTGCTCCTCACTTCTACCTGTTTGATGGTATCATATCTATCACTCAAGGCCCATTTTAAATTCCACAACTCCCATGTAGATTTTTCCCTGATCTTAGTGGTAAGGACCAGGTATGGGAGAGCTTCGTGTGGAGGGAGGAAGAGATTTATTTTATTCTAGAGGCAATAGGGTGTCAATGAAGAATTTTGTGCAAGAGAGTGGGGTCAGACCTGTGATTTGGGAATCTTAAATTGGCAACTACATGGAAGTTGGATTGGAAAAGGGAGAGAATGGAAATAGAAAAATGAATAAATAAGATTTTGGGAACTTGGTAATTGATTGGCTGTGGAGGGGTGTGGAACGGGTTGAGGAGAAGGAATAAAGAATCAAGGATGACTTGTGTATCTCAGAGGATGCCGGTATCCTTGACAAAAATAGGGAAGATATGTGCAACAGTTGTTAGTAAATCATAAAAGGGATAAATAAATGCAAACTGTTGACCCTTTGTGCAATAAATTACATAAAAAAACCTCATGTAAATAACTGAATGCTCTTCAAATGTCTGTGATGATGATGATTATTCTTTATAAAGGGGAGAGGGTGAAGAGTTCACCTTTCTACCCTATTCCTAAACCTATTGCTTGTCCAAGGTTTTCCTTATTGTTTTTTTCCTGTAATAATAACACAAGATCTATAGAGGAATTTTGCAGACAAGACCAATAGATGTTCCTGCCAAAGAGAAGGATAAATTTAATTTAAGAGTATAAAGGGGTCCTGGGATGAAAAAGCATAGAAAGTACTAGTATAGCAAATAGCATGAGTGAGTAAGCAGGTAGAGAACCCAGTAAGACCTGGGTTCACAGTGTTTTTCTGGCACATGCATGCTATGTCATCCTGGGCAAGTCATTCATTCAAGCTCTCAGTACCTCCCAGGGAAATTTTTAGCTTATGGTTATGAATTAAAAAATAGATGCCTATCTCCTCATTAGGATCCATAAGTTTTTTTTGTGTGTGTGCATATGTGTGTGTGTGTGTGTGTGTGTGAGAGAGAGAGAGAGAGAGAGAGAGAGAGAGAGAGAGAAAGAGAGAGAGAGATCCTAGAAGAGAATTCTGAGGACATCTAATTAAACCCCAGTTTACCAATGAGGAAACTGATCACCAAGTGACTTGCTCATGATTACACAGATGGTGCCAGTTAGACTTGAACCCAACTGTTTCCTTGGCTTTCCAGATTATGGAGACCAAACAAACAATTCTCAAGTAGAATCTGTATTTTCTATACTGGTTTGTCTAATTTGGGTTCTTCTGGAAAGAAAAAGACTTCCATTTAAGAAGAAAGAAAGAAAGAAAGAAAGAAAGAGAGAGAGAAGAAAGGAAGGAAGGAAGGAAGGAAGGAAGGAAGGAAGGAAGGAAGGAAGGAAGGAAGGAAGGAAGGAAGGAAGGAAGGAAGGAAGGAAGAAAAAGGAAACATGAAGGAGCAAAAAAGAAAAATGTTTATTTTCTGACTTTTGGAAAACAAGATAGTAAAATCCTACAGCTCCACCTGCTGGAGAAATGGCACAATGAAAATTATACTGGAATATGGTAGTAGTTAAACCTAGCCTTACAACTTCAAATCATAGGTTATGGAGCCATAAAGAACCTTAGAATCAATCAGGTTCAGCCCCATCTTTTTATAGGGGAGAAAACTGAGGCCCAAAGAGATTGAATTACTTCTGGGTGATTATAGAAGCTAATATGTGAAAGAGCCAGGATTTAAAATTCAGGATTCAAACCTGAATCTCCTGCCTCCAAATTAATTTTCCCCCCTATAACATGGTGCTGTTTATAAGAACAGGCAACTTACAATGAGTCCCTCCCTCCTGATCTTCTTTAATTTCCTTATAGGATCAAAGGATTGAGAGTAGGAAGTGACTTTAGAGATCATTTAGGCCAACCTCCCTCAATTTATAAATGAGAGAACTGAGGTCCCAAGGAGAGATAGCATTATGTAGTCAAAAGATCAAATGATGTAGCATTAGAGAGTTTGAGTTCACATCCTGGCTCTATCATCTAATCTAACTACGATGAATAAGTCAATTCCCCTCTCTGACTCTGAGTTTCCTCTTCTTTGAGATGGGGAGGCGAACTCAGATGATTTCAAAGATCCCTTCCAAATCTGAATGCCATGATTCCCTCCTAAGCCTGTTTCCTAAAGTGAACTGTCATTTACTTTAATGCAGAGCCAAAACTCAGGAACAAAAACTCTTAGGTAAATTCAATGATAATGAAACAAATATTTATTATTACTACTATGTGAATGATCCTGTGCTTGATACAGGGGATAGAAAGACAAAAAACAAAAACAGAAAAACAAAACTGTCCCTGCTCTCAAGTATTTATATGCTACAGGAGTCTTAAATTCTACTGAAGCAGTCCAGGGAGAAGGCCTACAGAAAGGGGTTTGTGCCATACCAGCTGCAGCAAATGATTCCTAGAGAATTGTTGTTATTGTTCGGTCATGTCTGACTCTTTTTGTGTCTTGTTTTGCCTGTTTGTTTGTTTGTTTTTGGCAAAGATACAGGAGTGGTTTACCATTCCTTCTCCAACTCATTGTACAGATGAGGAAATTAGGGCAAATAGAGTTAAGTGACTTGCCCAGGGTCATGCAACTAGTAAATGTCTGAAGCCAGATTTGAACTCATGAAGATGAAGTCTTCCTGACTTCAGGCCCAACACTTTATCCACTGAGTCACCTAGCTGTTCTTTCTAGAGGATGGAAAGTTTAAAAAACAGGGACTTGACCTGTGATTTTGTTGGTAAAGGAACTCTCATATGAGGAAACTTCCTCTGCCAGTGCAAGTCAACGCCTTCTTGCAACCTTTAGACTTAGACTTACCTAAAACAATGAGAGGTTAAATGAATCGCACAGTTCTATGTCAGAGGCAGGACTGGAACCCAATTCTTCCTGGCTAGCTCTCTTTCTACTACATCATTACACTATCTCTGTAACAAATAACAATCACCACCAAGAACAACAGCAGATTAAACTAGTTAAAAAAGTTAGGCATCATTTTAAAGTTTAAAATACTCTGAGAATGGCATCCTCTTTATGATTCATAAAATCTGACCTTTTCTCATGCTTTCATCAAAAATTCCCTTGACGTATATATAGATTATTCTCATAAAGACTTTGTGCAGAGAGAAAAGCAGGTAAAGGGTCAGTAGACATTCTATCACTTGCTTTTTAAGGTAATAATATACCATTTTTAAAGCATTAGAAATTGTTCTTTTTTCCAGATATGTTGAAATTGAGAATGGATTACTCATACCCTCAAAACTCTGTTGCACAGTCTAGGTCTAATCTACCTATTCTTCTCAACTATGTCCATGCTATTGATAATTATACTTCCTAATGCAGTGTGTTGGAGACTATGATATTAGAGTCCAAAAGTGCTGGTTCTATTGTCATTAATGAAGAAAAGTGTTTATATATAATTCATCACAGATCTTTTCAATTTTTCATGTTTCTGTTTTCCTACACTTTGAGTTTCATTCCATGATTTTAAATAGTCTAAGATATTCCCTGAAACAAAGGCCCATCTTTTCTTGATACTTGGCTGCTAGTCAAGGAATATCATGATCATCAGAGAATAAATACCAACAGTCACCCAAGAGGTAAGGCAAAGTGCATTGTGGGTATGAGTTGGGTGCTACATATTACTAATGTAAAATTTTATGTAAGTAGCACTAAAGCTATCATAAATGAGATATATGAGAAGGATGGTATAATGATCATGTAGCAAGAATAAGAAATGAATTAGTAATATCTTTCTTGATTAGCTAGTATTCATATAATGTCACAAGATCTAGAAGAGGATTTACAGAACGATATAGACAAAAGACATATAGAATGAGATGAGGAAGGGTGGTATTCTTCACCATTACAAGGATTATATAAATCAGTTTGATCATAGGTATAGAGAAATATCAAAACACAGACTATATACAATAGAAATCCCATTACTAAATTACAGCAAAGTTACATTTGAGAGGAGGGTGTTAGAGGACAAAAGAAAAACAATTTGGGGAAGTTTTTAGAAGAAATTAGGGATTACTCCCTCAAAAGGAGAACGATTTTTGCCATATAGAAGATGATAATTATAATAATAATTAAAATTTTTAGAGTGTTTTAAGTTTTACCAAGTACTTTACTCACAACTACCCTATCAGACAGGTATTAAATGTAGATAGCAACTTAGATACTCAATTCTGAAATATTAGATTCTAACCTAGGTCTCCTGATATTCAAAGCACTATTCTCAATAGAAAAATAGATAGATTTTACAGCATTTTTAATGACTAAGTTTCTCCTTGAAACAAAGATTCATCTTTTTTTTTTAAGCATCTGTAGCCTTCTGATGGCTACATGGCTATTGATAAAGGAATATCATAGTCTTGAAAGAATCAAAGTTGCAGGTTACCCAAAGGGCAATGGAGAGGTTATGACATGTTATCAACAAATAATTGTTCATTAGAAGCAGTGTACAAGATGTCATCCATACGGAAAACATGGCTAGTGGGCCTTGAAGTCAGAAAGTACTGGATCCAAATCCTGCCATTATTATGGAGACTAAATCACGGCATTAATGGACAAGTTACTTAACCTCTCAGTATTCTGTATCTTTAGGTAACACTTTACTGTCTTCAATAATGGAGGGAGTTTCCAAATTGGGAGTTCCCCACATTAAGGAAATCATATATTTTGACTAAAAAAAATCAAAGTGATATATGTATATATGCATATATTTGTACACGCACACACATACACACATATATACACACATATATACACACATATGTGTGTATAATTTAAAAAGACGGGAGCATTTATATATTAAGAGATTAAATGAGGTAGCTAAAAGTCTAAATACAGATAAAATATTGCTTGAAAGGCAAATTATAAGGTAAGTATTTAAGACAAATAATAATTTTTTTTTCTATTAAGCAAGTTATATTCTGTATCCAGTGTGCTTAGGGACATGTACATTTCTCACTTGATCCAAGTGTTATTCTTGCTAACAGAAACATTGCTACACTGAAAATCTAAAGGATATAGGCTTGATAAAAGAGGGTTAGGAAAAATGCATATCTCATAAGAGGGAATTGAATAAATGTTCACTGAATGAATGAGAATATATATGTATAAACACACACATATATGTGAGTGTGTGTGTGTATTACTTGTATATTTATATCTTATGTAGCACATATTATATCAAGGATTGGGATGGGTCTATCATAGAATGATTTTTGATACTGTAGTAAAGTCATTGTTGCAGGTGGGAGAAAGGAAAGCTTTAATTATTAGGGGCTTTATTCACATGTGGAAATAAAATTAGCCTTTGTAACATTCACTCAGTAGTTAGTTCTACCAGACTTAGAGTCAAGCAAAATAAGTGCAATCTCCCTTTTATATCACTACCCTTCAAATACATGAAAGCAGCACTCATGTCCCTATTGAATCTCTCCCCTCCTGAATGAATATCTCTAGTTCCTCTAACTGATCTTCCTATGGAACATCCTCCAGTCCCTCCACCATCCTTGTCTTTCTCCTTTGGACACAATACAGCTTGTGATTGTCAATTTCTTTCCTAAAATGTGAAACCCAATACTGATCACAATACTCCAATATAGTTGATGTACAAGAAAAAAGAAAGTTTAGTCCCTGCCCAAAGGAAGTTTATGATCTATTTGGTAAATCAAAACACAGAACATTGTGTGTGAGTATAGGGAAAGGGAAGTTTGAAAATTTTTAGTGCCCTATTTTTAGTAACAAAATGGCAGGGCTCTTTCATATGATTTCAAAGAAATCAAAGAAGAAATACTAAGTCCCATGAACAAAGATTTTTCAGGGAAAATCATCCCAGGAATAGGATCATATCTCTTCATTTGAGTGCCATTTGTCTTTATGATTTTGTTATATTTACTCTTGATTTGTTGGTGTTCTTTTTTTTCCCATTTATATTGTTGTAGTTACTGTGTACATTGTTTTCTTGGCTCTGTTTCACTCTGAATCAGATCATATAGATCTTTCCGTATTTCTATATATTAAACACATACATAATTTCTTTTAAATGTATATTTTATTTTCCCCAATTTTTTTTAATATTCATGGCTTTTTTTTTTCAATTTTGAGTTTCAAATTCCATCCTTCCCTCCTTCCCTTCCCTCCCCTTCCCTAAGATGGTAAGCCATCAGATACAGGTTGTACATGTGCAATCAACATATATAATTTCTTACCTTACAGTAATATTCCATTGTATTCATGTATCAAAATTTGCTTAGTCATTCCCCAATTTATGGGCATCTATTATGGTTCCAATTCTTAGGTATCACAAAAATGTTGCTACTAATATTTTGGAGTATATGAGGATTTTTCTCTTATCAATGCTTCTTTGAAGTATAAGCTCAGTAATGGAGTCTCTGATTCAAAAGGTATAGGCATTTTAGTCACTTAATTTGCATCATTCCAAATTGCTTTCCAAGTTGGTCGTACCATTTCATAGCTCCACCAACAATGTATTCGTGTGCTTATCTTCCTACAACCCCTAAAGCATTGAGCATTGCTAATATTTTGTCATTTTTGCCAATTTCCGGGGTGTGTGGTGAAATCCCACAGATATTTTAATTTATATTTCTCTTATTATTAGTTATTTGGCATTTTTTCATGTGGTTGTGAATACTTTTAAGTTCTTATTTTGAGAAGTTTGTTCATATTATTTGACCATTTATTTAGTGGAGAATGTCTATAAACATACACACATGTATATATGTAATATTATAATTATATTATATACTATCATGTTACATATAGTCATAGATTATATAATATATAATATAATGACATGTATGTGTATAATTTCTATCTCTTGAATACTAAACCCTTATCAGAGAAATTTGATAGAAAAATTTTTCAACGCTTCCCTCCTTAACCTAGACATATAATGTTGTCTGTGAAGAAGCTTTTCAGTTTCAGGTTTCCTCTTCTGCTGTAGACAATATTACATTCTTTCAGTTATTTTAGTTTTTTTAAGTGTTCCTTTCTCACTAGCTCTCTTCCTTTCACCTGTGGTTCCCTCTTTTTGTCTGGTATTCCCCATTCTTCTCTTCTCCTTCAGCTATTCCTGTTCCTTAGATTTTTTTTAATGTTATTTTTGTACCCCTTCCCAAAAAGGATCTATCTCACTCTTCATTATTCATCTTCTCTTTGTGTGTACTCTAGACTCTCATTCTCTAATTCATGACCCCTACTATTATCTGGTCTCTCTCTTTTCTCTGTGTTCTTCATACAGTCAAAGTTTTCAAGGTATCTGTTCTAGGCTCTCACTTCTAAGTGCTTTCTGTCATTTCTTTTTAGGTCTTCCCTTTCCCATTGTGTCTCACTTCCAGAATAATTCCAATTATTGCAGGCATCAGAGATGATTGCTGCTGCATGGTAATGCCTCTCCCCCACAATGTCCCTGATTATGCAGACTACCTCTGATCCATACTCTTTCTTGTTGACCATTTTTTTTTCATTTTCCTGGAAATCTCCTCACTATGTCCATGCTCTTCCACTCCTCTAGATGTTGGTTGTCCTCAGGGACTACACAGTTCCCAGGACAAGTAGACTTTTCAAACATCAAATCCTTCAGATCTCATCCAGTGCAAAGTCCTACTCTCTCCTCACTGACCATGTCTCTTCACCTGTAGGAATATTTATCAGTGGAAATCCCTTTCACCTCCAATGTAAGGCTTTCTTCATTTCCTTCCTTCCCACATTTCTAATCTTTTCCCCCTTCTCCTCACCTACTCCCTCATAGGTTCTTCTCTTTCTGAGACCATAGATGTCACCTTCCCCTAATTGACAACCCTTGATTTGACTCCAGTGTATTACTCGATCCTTTATATCCCCCTGTCCCCTCCTCTGCTTTCGTGTACTCTCCCATGTAGTAATGTAGTCCCACAAAAGAAGCATTAACCTGTAGGCAGAAAATAGCTAAGTTCTGACCATAATGCCTCCTATCTGCCTTTTCACTTTATTTCTACTGGATTTCTGCCTTCACTTCTGTCTCCTTGTGTACATTTAGTGTGCATTTCTGTTGTTGGGAGTGGCAAATAGTCTCTTTAGTTCTGTTTTTCTTTCTAAAAATGTTTTAAATTCTCTCTTTTTATTGTTATCCAATATCTATCTTTCGTCTTGTATGGTTAAGCTCAGATTTGCAGGATCAGTCACCCTAAGCTGTAACTTGAGCTACATTGCTCTTTAGACCACATTATTCCATTTCCTCCTCCTTTTTCTGGAGAGTGCGTAGTAGTAGTCTTGCATTATTTGAATGTCCATTCCTTTGTGAAGGCTTTTCTCCTGATAGTTTGAAGTTTTATTTCTGAAATGAAGCATTAAATTTAACCATTATATGCTTTGGAGTTTGCAGCCTTATTTTGTTTTTGTTTTCCTGGAGGTGATCTGGGAATTCTTTCAATTGGAATTTCATTTTACAAAATCTAATAGAAGAAAACAATTTGTTAAAAATTAGAATTGGGCAAATGGAAACTAATAACTCTATGAGAGAGCAAGAATCAGTCAAACAGAAACAAAAGAATGAAAAAATAGAAGAAAATGTAAAATACCTCATTGGTAAAACAACTGACCTGGAAAATCGATCCAGGAGAGACAATTTAAAAATTATTGGTTTACCTGAAAATCAAGATGAAAAAAAGAGCATGGACAGTATCTTTCAGGAGATCATAAAGGAAAACTGCCCTGAGGTCCTAGAACCAGAGGGTAAAATAGCCATAGAAAGAATCCACCGATCACCTCCTGAAAGAGATCCCAAATTGAAAACACCAAGGAATATAGTAGCCAAATTCCAAAATTACCAGGTCAAAGAGAAAATACTGCAAGCACCCAGAAAGAAACAATTTAGATATCATGGAACCACAGTCAGGATTACACAGGACCTTGCAGCTTCTACATTAAAAGACCATAAGGCATGAAATATGATATTCAGTAAGGCAAAAGAGCTTGGATTACAACCAAGGATCAACTACTCAGCGAAAATGAGCATAATCTTTCAGGGGAGGAGATTGATATTCAGCAAAATAGGGGACTTCCAAACCTTCCTGATAAAAAGACCAGAGCTCAACAGAAAATTTGATCTTCAAATACAAGACTCGAAAGACATAAAAAGATGCAGGACAGTGTATGAAGTGCCCAGAAGATGAATATCCAAATAAGCAGAGAAATCATTGTCTCCCCAAGCTTGTGACCTTCTAGAAGGTGAAAGAACTTTTGGGGATGACTTTGGCCTTTGTAACTGTTTTCTTCTCTTTACTCACAGTGCTAGTTATGCAGGTCTTTGTGAAGTTTCAAAACACTGCCATAGTCAAAACCAATAACCGGACTCTCAGCTACACTCTCATCTCGCTTGCCTTCTGTTCCTCTGCTCCTAGCCCTTCATAGGCCAGCCTACCACTGCCACCTGTCTCCTCCAACATTTCTAGTTGTTGTTGTGTATTTGTAGTTGTGTTCATAGTGGTTGTTTCCTCCATTTTGGCCAAAACCATCATAGTGGTTCTGGTCAGGGAGCAGGATCTGGCTATTCATACAACCTAGACTGTCCAACTATGTTGTTCTCACCTGCTCAGGGATTCAAGTGATTTTCTGTGGCATCTGATTGGGAACCTACCTCCCCCCTTTCCGGAAGCAGACACATATTCTGAATTTGGCCACATAATCCTTAGATGTAATGAGGGATATACCTTCAATGAAGCCAAGTTCATCACTTTCAACATGCTAGTGTTCTGCAGTGTCTGGGCCTCTTTCCTCCCCACATATCAGAACACCAAAGAGAAGGCCATGGTGATTGTAGAGATATTCTCCATCTTGGCCTCCAGTGCCAGGTTACTAAGCTGCATTTTATTCCCAAATGTTATATAATCCTCCTGAAGCTAGGCAGAAATACCCGGAAACAAATCAAGAATCAGCAGGATTTCAGAGACATGATGTTTTTGTTTTTTGGTTTTTGTTGTTTTTTTTTTTTTTTTCTCAAGCACAGCCTAATACTTCCAGTTCTGGGAGTAATAGTCTTGAAGAATAATTCACATTAATCTGGCATGGCCATATTTGTCAGTTTTGGTGAGTTTTGAACCCTAATTAGTATATATGTGGCATTCTCTTTAGCTACTTTGTGAAATTCCACTCAAAGTTTGGTTGAATCCCCACAGTGCAACTGACAAGTGCTGTTTTGAGGCTGTTGCTATGAATTTAGGTGAACACTGCCACCAGTGCAGTGGGTAAAACTGGAAACTCCAGATTATCAGAATGTTTGAAGTTCCCAGTGTCATCCCTTGGACAATGGGGGAGAAGGAGACCAAGAGTTATGAGGAAACTCTCTCATCTCCTGTACCCAGTGTCAATTCCCATTAAGGTTTCAACTGGATTCAGCCACATGGTTAAATTAAATGGTTGAACTTCTGGGAAAAAAAAAAAGAAAACTGAAGATACTTGGAGCTTGAAAAAAACTGAAGAAATTGAATACACTGGAGCTTTCCTCTTTCCCACACTGGCCAAATCCATTCTACTCTTTACATAGATGCTGAACATTGATCTCCAACAATGAGAAAAGAGTCCCATACCAATAGTCTTTAGGACTGGGGTTGCAAATAGATGTATGAGGCAAATGGGCTTTCAAGTGTTTCAAGTGTCAAAATTTAGATGATGCAAATATTTAAAATAACGATTTTAAAATATTATACATTTTAAAATTTTGTTACATTAGCATTTTGATAAAACTTCCACTCCTTTAGCAACAAAGAAACTACTTAGTTTAGCAATTAATTTTCAAGAACAATTAGTTACCCTAGTTCCTCACTGCTATTACCACTAGCAAAGGACTCCCCACCAACAACTACCAGGTGTCCCAGATCTCTCTCCTGGGACCAAAGTCAGGATCTTCTATCAACAGAGGTAGTTTCCTGTGTTCTTTACACAAAAGGGGCAATGTCCCAGGGACACCTGTTTTACTCAGCTGAATTTGTCTTACATCTTATATTATTCTGACATCATTAATTACGAAGTTGGTTTGAAGGCTTCTTTCTTGCTGCATGTCCAGTACACTCAAATTGCTCGTTACATCTCATAGCTATGTAAGCTAAACTTGTCCTGCATCTCTATTGCCAGTTTATGTCCATGTTCAGTGATACCTTTCCTGAAACTTTTGTGGAATTCCTTAGGTACTAGAAGAAATTTTCCAGAAGCGACATCTAAAGACAGGGTTCCATTTGCAAGGTCATAACATATCAGTAAAGGATAGGGGCCATTTTACACTCCTAGAAATTGGCTGCTAAAAAGAAGCATTTTCATCTGTGGGTGGCAAAGTGACAGCCATGTTAGACCAATATGATGGCACAATCGACAAGATTTGAGACAATATGCTAGGGTGGGAGGACAGCTGGATTTGGAATATGAAGATTAGTTGGAATCCTGTATCAGATTCTCATTTAGCAGTATGACTTTGGGCAAGTCACATCATCTCTGTCAGGCTCAACTGTCTTGTATAACGGCTGTAAAAAATGTTTATACTCTTTATCTAATGGGGATGCTGCAAGGAAAGTGTTTGAAAATCTTATCTTATCATTTAAGCACTAGTTAATATGATTTTAACAAAGGGCTGTTCTGGCTTGCCTCCTTATATTGTGAATTCTAAATCTGGTGTGATGAGGAAGCATGGGCTAGTAAATAGAGTGTTGGACCTGGAGTCAGAAAGACCTGAATTCAAATCCCACAACAGCCACTTAACTAGCTTCATGACCTTGAGCAAGTCATTAACCAATTTGGACTTTAGCTTTCTCCTCTATAAAAAGAGGGATGCAGCTTTGGTGACCTTGAAGGAATCTTCTAGCTCTAAGTCTATGATATTATGGAGACTTTTGACTTTGGGCAAACCACCTCACCTCTGAGCCACAGTTTCTTCATTTGTAAAATTATGCTATCTCATAAGGACATAGTTATTTGCATATTGTCTTTTCCATTAGAATGTAAACTCCTTAATTAAAAGAACCATATTTTTGCCTTTCTTTATATCCTAGAGTTGAACACAGTGACTGACATACATGAAGTACTTTATAAATACTTGCTGACTTACAAGGTGGTTATGAAAAAAAAGACTTTATAAAGTTTAATGGGCTATAAAAATATGAGTTATTATTGTAATTTAACCATGTGTATATATAGCAGATTGTGTTCAGGTAACACTGAATTTTAAAGTGATGGTGGTATACCACACCCAGATATTTTGAGATAAAACTGTCCCTAAGAAATTATTAGAGGTTTTCTACCAAAAAAAGAAAAAAGAAGAAAAAGATAGACTGGGCTTTTCTCATAGGTGGGGGTTGGGGCAGGAGTTGTTGCATCAGCTATCTGTTGGAGCATTTCCTCTTTGGCCCCCAGGCCTAACCTCACCAAACTCACCCCTGGCTCAATTGCTGCTGCGATGAGGCAATAGATGGGCTGTCCCAAGGTTTGCTCCCCACATTGGGAATGCAGCTGGAGAGCACCTGCCCACCATTTACAGCAGAGTGCTTTTATTCATTCCATGGGATATTCATCAAAAAACATGGCTGTGAGAGGGAGAAAATTCCAAGTATGTGTCATCCCTTGCCTGTCTCATGCAGCTGTTTCCTCAGGCACACAATGATGTTGTGTTGTTAAGGAAATACACGGTCAGGCAGCAGCACAAATAAAGCATTTAGTTTTATTGAGTTACATGACAATCATTATGTGAAATAATAGGCCCCAAATACTGTTTATTCAGTGGAGATGGACAATAACTTCACTGTCCAAGCATAGGGGGCTGCCCACTGTATGGAGAGCCAGGAAGAGGCCATCAGAGTAGCATTAACACTGTAACTGCTGGCTACCTGTATGATTTTTCAAAGTGACATCATTTTTTTTTCATAACCACCTTGTAAGTCAGCAAGTATTTATAAAGTACTTCATGTATGTCAGTCACTGTGTTAAACTCTAGGATATAAAGAAAGGCAAAAATATGGTTCTTTTAATTAAGGAGTTTACATTTTAATGGAAAAGACAATATGCCTGACATTGTCACTCAAGAGACATGAAAACTCTGTGTTTTTCATTTTTGTTTTTTGAAGTCTTGAGATTGAAATGATTTAAAAAATAATTGACATTTCCTGAAGATATGCCAATGGAGACCTGAAACTATTTTTTTTCTTCTGGAGGCTTTGAAAAATCATACCTATTTGTTCTGGAATCATTTTTCTCCCTTCAAGGAGTCCCCAGTAAGAGCACTTCAGCATATGGGCTCATGATGGATGAGTTGTTTCTATGCTTGACTTCACTGGCTTCTACAAGGCCATATTGTCTCAGCTGACAGGTCAATGCACTATTGCGGTAGGTGCTACTGCATGGGGCTCCCCATCAGACTTGGCTTATATATATATATACCAACTTTAAGTGCTGATAGAAGGCTTTCTCAAGAATATTAATTGTCTTCCATATCTCACATGTTTGTTGGGTGTTCCAATCCCACGAAACTCCTTCATCTCGGATGAAGAAAGAATAAATACTAAAAAGACAAAAGAAACAGAGGTGCCATGCATTCACGGATCCATTATGGCATATCAAGTTCTGGCTCAAACTCTACCTAGTCATCACTCCTCCCAGATCCTTAAACAAGGAAAAGCCTTTTCATCATCACATACACGAACCCTGACTCATTATGACCAAAACTGGCTTCCAAAATCCCACATGTTGGATTGGCGACAGATTATAAACATTATGTATACTCTTTTAATGAAGTACTGATACATACCCAGCATGTATCAGCATTCATTCTTGGTTAGTACTTCCCCCCTCCAGCTTTGAAGAATACAGAGGATATTGGATTTCCATCTTCTCATTGATGTACTAAAAGGCAAACCTGGATCAGTTTGTGGCAGTATTTGCATCATTACAAGCCAAGGACAGATTGAACTCATGGCTCTACAGAGAGGCCAGAAAAGAAATTACACAATGCTCAAGAGGAACTTCTTGAGTAGCCCATAAATGGGAGAAAATAACTTCTAGCAACCCAGGACTATGAGTTACACTTTGGCCACATGTGCTCCTAAACATGAGCCAGCTTCCCCTGGACTATGTATGTTCTTACAGGTGAGTAGCTCTCACAGACTTTGTGGGGGCGGTAATGGTTTCTATCAACTCCTCTCAATGTAATCTTAGTAAATACTCCTTCCTAAAATTACTTAAGTCTGGTTGACTAAAATGATTCTCAACTGATAATTTTAGGGGAAAGAACACCAGAGGGAGCTTGAATCAACTGGAAGCCTGACATAGAGATATAGCCAGCCCAGCTCTTGGAAACTATCTCAACAGTGAGAGTGGGAGTTAGTATAAAGATACCTCAAAACTTATCAGGGTTGTGACAACACTGATAATGCTTCAGCCTTTTTTTGTCATAAATAAATACTCAGGATATTTAATACCAACTAATCACCTGCCCGTGGGAGTCTCAGCAACAATGGCTTAACTTTTTTCTCATTACTTTTGAGAGAAAATTAGTTTGGTGCTGGTAAGTATAAGTGAGTGGAACAGGCAGTTCACAGAGAGCTACTAGTCTAGCCTAGAGATAATTTTGTTGTTGTTGTTGTTGTTGTTGTTGTTGTTGTTGTTGTTCAGACATTTTAGTTGTGTTCAAGCCTCCATGACTCCATTTGGAGTTTTCTTGGCAAAGATACTGGAGTGGTTTACCATTTCCTTCTCCAGCTCATTTTACAGATAAGGAAACTGAAGCAAACAGGCTTGCCCAGGGTCACATAGCTAGTAAGTGTCTGAGGCCAAATTTAAACTCAGGTCTTCCTGACTCCAGGCTCAGTGCTCTTTTCACTGCACCAGGTAGCTGTCCCAGTTATGTGCTAGACATTGTGCTAAGTGCCTTGCAATTATTATCCCATTTAATCCTCTCAACAACTCTGGGACGTTAAGTACTATTATTATCATCCCTGTTTTATAGTTGAGATATCTTCAGTAAGTTGGCCAGAGTCCCATAACTAATAAGTTGTCTGAATCTAGATTTGAATCCAGGCCTTCTTGACTTCAGACCCAGCACTTTATCTATTGTGCCACCTAAGAATTTCAGGTGAGCTTTGGTGGTTTAAAAGAGATCTCAGTATTATAGAAGGGAGTCATTTCAACCTCCCTGAGACCTCTTTCCTTTTCTATAAAATTTTAGTGTTTTAATGAGTATTATCCGAATTTTCTTCCAGCTCTAATATTATTATAGTAAAAAAAAAACACCTAGATTTCTGCTTCTATTTCTGACCTGCTATGTGACATAAGGAGAAAATAGTGTCTGACCAGTTTGCACCTCACTTTCTCCATCTAATGAAAGAACATACTACTGATCATCCCTTTCTCACACAAGAAGATTATAAATGTGAGCAAGTTAACATGGTCTGCATTTGTGAAGTCCTGAGCTGCATTATATTGCTGCATAAATACAACACAGTATTATTATAAACAATGTACTTGTCAAATAATAAACCTACTACAGTTTACAAAGTTCCCACCAGTTAATTTCTGTTGCTATGGAAACATGACTGCTTTGTATTGACTTCCAGTAGGTAAACCTTCATATAGACTTTTCTGCTAACACCTACAGACTAACTATGCTATACTCACAGGAAGGTGTTCTCCAATCCAACAGCATGCACAGAAGTGACATTAACAAGGTATAGTATTCTCCTGGACTTACTCCCCCTGGAAGTCATGTTCATACTGGTGTTTTGAGTGCCTAAATGAATGACTACCCTCACAAATGGAAGTCTGTACTGTCTGTATCCCCACTCCTAAAATTATAGCTCACTAGCCCTCTTGGTAAACTTTGGTAGTCTACAATAGACATGATTAGTTAAAAAAAAGTTTACTAATTTGACATGGTAAAAAATAGCAAAAAAAATATTCCCCCTCCTTCATAAAGCTGAAGCATACTCTCCAAACAGATCCACAGATTCTTTAGGAAGAGTTGGCCCCAAAATAGTGTACAATAATACTGAGGCATTCACGCAGGGAACATAAGTGGCCAAAGCAATGCATGCTTCCATTACTGGAGATAGTTGGCATTCTTTCTCTTCTTTTGGAGTCCTCACACTTTTCCCTCTTGGTTGTGGCAACTCTGCTGGGAGGGCCACTCAGCAATTCTCCTCGGGTCTGTTCCCCTCCACAGGTTAATGATCAGCTGGCAGAGCTGGTTATTTCTTGATTCCAGAATAGTAAGCTCTCTCCTCTTTTTCCAGTCTGGTCTGGCTCTGGATAGCTGCTTCCTGACTTGAACGATGTCTCTTTCTGTGTCTGTTTCCTGCGTTAGGAAACTGAGGTCAGAGAAGGAAAAAGACTTGTCCATCGAGTCTTACAGATGACAAAGTTAGGACTGGATCCCTATCTTCTAATTCCAAGTCCAGTACTATTCCAACTACACCATAGTTCTTTACAACTATCGATTCAAATATCCAAGTGGTTGGTTCTCATCAATATTTTTAAAGTTTAATTTTTACAGGCAAAGGCAGCTTAGTTTTCATCCTGTTGTCAACAGTTATCTTGAATGAACTTTTCAAGGTTTTTTTTTCCCCATCTTTTCATAAAAGTGTGAAAATAGTGACATAATCATGGCTTCAACCAAACCTGGCATATGGACCATGAGGTCCAAGTACTCTATTCATTCAGTTCCTGCTGCTTCTCTAATAACAGGACTCTTTCAGTATTAAAAGACGGGAAACTTGTTACTATGAGACATCTGGAAAAATAAAAATCTCAAGACCCTCATTCAGCTGAGAGGGAATCAAATGTGTGTTTGTATAGAAGAGATTACATGACATTCCTGGGTCAAGGAAGGAATTGGAGGCTGCTTTGCAGGGGAAATTGAGTTTCAATTTGTTTAGAACTTTGTGGGTTTGGCAGAGGGCAGAATAATTCAAGACTGTCTTCTGTTTTAGTGGAATGAAAAAAAAGAAACAGATTTCTGAAGAATCTACTTAGATCAGAAATTGTGAGTGTTGGGATAGCTCTTGGAGGTGAATGTCTTTGGAACCATTGCTAGGCTTCTAACAGGAGAACATGGAAGAAGAAAGGTATTTTAGGACATTGGATTGGGAGACTTAAGGCTAGATTTGCATGGGGTTCTTTCTGCCACTAACTTACTATGTGAAACTAGGCAGAACGTGTAATTTTTAGACCTTATTTTCCTCATATGTTACACTAGATGACCTCTAGATTTCCTCCAGCTCTAAATCTAGGATACTTTGGTGTATAAAATGAGTTGGACTAGATGATCTCTATGGTTAAAATGAAAAGGTTTTATGATTAACTTAGCAACAGAGTAATAATGTCCCTTTGGAGTGAAAAGGAGGCTTTGCCTCCTTTCTTTTCATCAAATAATTGATGAATTAATAGAAAGGAAGCAATAGATAATATATTATGCAGGTTTCAATATTCTGATGAAGTGGAAAGTGGCATTTACTCCACATCATTCCTTTACAAAGTCTGAAGGAGTGCTTTGATTGAATTCGAAGAGCAGCTAGTCATTGCCTGGACAGAAATTTGCCATAATCCTGGAGGCCTTTAAAGAGCTAAGCTTGGCAAGCCCTAGAGAAATTTGAACAGGTTGAAAGTTGGAGGCATTTGAGATGGGATCACCTTTGTAGAGGTGATCTCTTTACCTCTACCACAGGAGAATTAGGGATTGTTTCTTCATTCTCTCACATTCCCAATTAGTCATGGTATCTAGCAGCAGAAATATCTTTCTAGTAGAAGAAAGCATCTAATAATATGATAATCACTAATATTTTTATAGTACTTACTATGTGCCAGGTATTGTGCAAAACACTTTATAATTATCATCTCATTTGATCTTCATAACAGTCCTAGGAGGTAGGTGCTATTATTATCCCATTTTGTAGATGAGGAAACTGAGACAAATAGAGGTTAAGTAACCTACCCAGAGTTACACAGCTAGTAGGTGTCTGAGACTGGATTTGAACTCTTCTTCCTTCCTCCAAACCCAGAGTTCTAGCTACTGAGCCACCTAGCTACCTTAGCTATCACAGAATATCTATGCATGTTCCATGATCTCTTCAATCTTCTTCTGTACACACTTTCATGATTCTCACAGAAGCAGGCTTTGTAGTTTCTCTACAAGGACAAATGTTCTCCTAGGCCCTCTACATTTTTGCCACAAGACACCCACTGCACTCTGACAAAGAAAATAATATTTTTTTGCATCGCCTACTTCCTTTTTTCCCCACTTAATGGTATTTTTTTCTAATTACATGTAAAGATAGTTGCAACATTCATTTTCACAAGATTTTAAGTACCAAATTTTTTTTCTCCCTCCATCCTCTCTCACCTCCCTAAGATGGCAAGCTGTATGTGTACAATCATATTAGACATATTTCCACATTGGTCATGTGGTAAAAAAAGAATCATAACTAAAGGAAAAAAAACACAAGAAAGAAAAAAAGAAGAGAGAAAACAGTACGCTTCAATTTGCATTTAGACTTCATACTTCTTTCTGTGGATGTAAATAGCGTATTCCATCATGAGTCTTTTGAAATTATCTTAGAACCTTGCATTGCTAAAAAGAGGTAAGTCTATCAAAGTTGACCATCACATAATATTGCTATTACTGTATACAGTATTCTACTGGTTCTTCTCACTTCACTCAGCATCAGTTCACGAAAGTCTTTCCAAGTTTTTTTTGACATTTATCTGCTCACCATTTCTTATAGAACAATAGTATTCCATTATATCTATATAACACAACTGTTTAGCCATTCCCCAAATGATGGGCATCCCCTCAATTTCCAATTCTTTGCCACCACAAAAAGAGCTGTTATAAATATTTTTGTACATGTGGGTACTTTTCCATTTTTTATGGTCTCTTTATGATAGAGACCTAGCAATGCTATTGCTGGATCAAAGGGAATGAACAGTTTTATAGCTCTTTGGCCATAGTTGCAAATTGCTCTCCAAAATGGTTGGATCAGTTCAGAACTCCATCAACAATGCATTAGTGTTCCAATTTTCACACATCTTCTCCAATATTTATCATTTTCCTTTTTTTGTCATATTAATTAATCAGATAGGTGTATGGTGGTACCTCAGAGTTGTTTTAATTTGCATTTCTTTAATCAATAGTGATTTAGAGTATTTTTACATGACTATAGATAGCTTTAATTTTTTCATCTGAAAACTGCCTGTTCATATCCATTGACCTTTTATCAATTGGGGAATGACTTGTATTCTTATATAATTGATTCAGTTCTCTATATATTTTAGAAATGAGGCCTCTATCAGAAATACTGTGTATTGCCTACTTTCTACTGGTTGTAGGATTATTCAGGATTGATAGAATTTAAGCCATTTGACAGTAGGGTCTATTTCAATTTTTTCTTTGTACTCCTAGCAGCTGGAACAGTGCCTTGTTCCCAGTTAAAACTTAAGAAATGTTTGGTCATTTGATTAATTGACTGATTGATTGGAATTAGTACTGATTTCTTAAATACTAGCATGACAAGCAAGGATTATTCTTCTAATGCTTCTAGAGCTCCCAAAGAGAAGATTAGAAGACAGTCAGACAGACAGAGAATTTATTAAGTAACAATAGTACTTAATATTATTAAGTGCTAGGCACTGTGCTAAGCATTCTAGATACAAATATAAGCCACATAGGTCCTACTCTCAAGAAGCTTACATTTTAAGGTGGAAAGACAATATATACTAGAGCTAAAAGGCATCAGGGTAATTGTAGCTTGGAAGGGAGTCATCAATCAGAATAATAGAGTTGTATGGTGAAGATTTCTTCAGAGTAGCATACATAGCATTGGGCAAGGAGAAAGAAAAGTCTGGAGTGTGAGTCTAGGCATGAATGAGGTAAAGTATGGTTTGTTTCCTTCCCCTAACCATGGCTCTGAGGAGGGCATCACCAATCAGAATAATAGGGCCACAAGTTTAAATTTTTCCAGGTGGCAAGGCAAGCTGATGTAATTATGTTAGCCATGGCTTACATTTTGCTTGTGCTTAAATTTCTGTTTCTTAGGAGTTAACTTCTCAGCTTCTTCAGTCCCCAAATACTCATAAGAAGCTGTAAGTTTTCCCTAGCCTCTGCTTTCTCATGATGTTCCTTGCACAAGACCCAGGAGATTTTCATGAGTCATAGCCAGTATTTTTTTTAAATCAAGACTTCCTTTAAAGTATAAAATAACTTTCCTCTGAGGGCCCCTGCAGAACAAGTAAGTATTAAAGAAAGATGCTACTTATCACCATAAACTTTTGATTAGTGAGGCCCGAAGCATTCCCCATATCACAGAACAGCTGTAAAAATAAGGGCTGGCTTTTCAGTGTTAGTGGAATTGGACTAATAGATTTTCACCTGATCCAATGTATCACCAGGAACGTTTCAAGCATGGATAAACTGGTCCATCAGACCAGACAGTTGTTACCAGAAGCAGGATCCTGGAACTAAACCTCTAAGTCAAAGAGTGGTGGCAGAGAGAGTGTGACACAGGAGAAAACAGGAAAAAGGAGATATCCCCATCCTGAATCACATAACTGATGTGAAGTAACATTGGGATCATGGAGCAGACTTGCTTATTGTATAGAAGGAGAAGGTAAAGAAGCTACAGCTCTACTGCTAAAAACTAGTCAGGAGCAGATGTAGGATTTTCCACGAACAGAAATAGTGAATAGAAGAGGAAGTCAAGAAAGACACAGGGAGAAAAACACCAAGCAGAAACCATGAGTTTCCATGTCACTGCTTTCTCCTGGTTCATCTCATACCTGTCCAACTATTCTTTCTAAGTCACTTTCACTGGATCATTATCTACATCACACCTAATAATTGTGGACACTCACTACAGTTACTAGGGCCTTTCTTTTCTCCTCCTATACTCCACTTCTCTCTGTCTCTCTGTTTCTGTCTTTCTCTGTCTCTCTCTCCATCTCTCTCTGTCTCTCTATGTCTCTCTGTCTCTGTCTCTCTGTCTATCTCTGAATCTCTGTCTCTGTCTGTCTGTCTGTCTGTCTCTCTTTCTCTCTCTCTCTGTCTCCCACCTTACCACCTCATTAGATATCATGTGTTCATGTGTTCAGCTCTCAAAGACCATAAAATCTGGTAGGGTTTAATAATCTGGAAAGGCTTCAAAATATGATCTTATTAACAATATATGTTGAATACCTAAGTGTCGCATTAGTGCGTACAGGATTGATGCCTCCCCACCTCCTAGACTCTTTGCTTCTGGATTGGCCCTCTCTCCTGATCTGTACTCACAGCATTAGTTGGGGTGGGGAGGTCTCAGAGGGACTATACACAAAATTAAAATGTAAGATGTGATAGCAAAAACAACTGCCCTGGAAAATTGATCAAGGAGGGATAATTTAAGAATGAGATCACCAAGCAAAACCATACAGAGGGAGAAGAAAAGAGAGCTCAGGACAGAGGTTGACCATGTAATAGAGCATAAAATCCTCATTAAATAAATACAGAAAAGCATAGTTATTGATGGCAATACAATGTAATATCATATATACATTTATATTCAATGAAAGACTATTGAAGAAAATACTGAGTCAATTGGAGAGTAAATAACTTAATTAAAATTGTCAAAGAACAAAATATAGAAACAATTTCATCAAAGATCATGATACAACATGATAAAACTCAGGGATACAATCAACAAAGTTCTTGGGGGAAAATTATATTTCTAAACATATCATCAAAATAGAAAATATCAAATCAGTGAATTGGGTGTGCAAATTTTTTTAGTCAAAAAGTTTAAAAAATCAAGCCAAAAGAATAATTCTGAAAATAAAAAAAAATAACTGAAATTAAAAAATTAATTAATAAAAAGGAGCTTGGGGGAGGGGAACAATGAAATACTAAAACCCCAATTCAGTTGATTTTAAAAAAAGAAAAAAAAAGAAAACCAAACTATCAGTATCAAAAATGACAAAGGAAAATTCACAATTTAAAAAGAAATATAAAGAATAATCAGAAACTATTTTCCCAACTATAAGCTAGTAAAACTGACAATTTAAACAAAATGCATGAACATAACAGAATAAGAAATAGACAATTTAAATAATTCTAAGAAAAATAAATTTTGAAAGTTATACATAAACTCTCAAAGTGAGGGAAGGAAGAGCTGAGACCAGATAGAATAAAAAAGTCTATCAAACATTTAAAGAATAATTTATTACAATATTACAAAATTTATTTGCAAAAATATGAAAAGAATGAATTCTACCAAATTTCTTTTATGACATAAATATGGTTTTGATATAGATATCAAGGGAAAGTCAAAACAAAAAAAAACCATAAACAAATATCCCTAATGCATATCAACATAAACTTTTTAAATGAGATATAAACAAAGAGACTACAGAGTAAAATTATTATATACTATGATTAGGTTGGATTTATATCAGAAATGCTACCTTAGTTCATCATTAAGTAAACTTTATACATAATAATCCATAATAATGTCACCTTTGCTCCAGTCTAATCATGTCTTCTCAGATTTTACTACTCTTATCACTATCAGTCTCTATACACAAAATGGTAAATAGAATGAATTTATCATTTAATCTCTGCAAGAATCTTTATCTGATGATTCCAGATTTTGCCATCTTCAGTCTGCATAATTCCAAATCCCATGCCTTTAAGACCTTTCTATCTCCATGTTTGTTTGTTTTCTCCACTTTAGATTCCTACCAAGGTTGCAGAGCTGTGATTAGGTATCTGATCTATACATCCTATGTTTCTTCTCCGGGGGACATGGATTCTTCCCCCAAAAAGCTCTAACCTCAGTCTATAGTTCCACTGGATTATATATTACATGCTATGGAGCGGAGAGGCTTATTAGCATTGGTAGCTGCTTTTGTTATTTTTAGCTGCTTTTTCTACTAAGTGAATTCTCATAATTTCTCTCCACATCTTCCCCCATTAATTAACATCATTTAAACTCTATGTAATATTCTCTTGTCTTCTGTGAGAGACTTTGTAATGAGGTTCCAATTTCCATTGGAAACCCCTATTTCACTGGGAATTTTAGAAGGATTTTCATTCTCAGGTACATTAAACAAAAAAAAAATAAGTAGAATTTTATTTTTTCTTTTTGTCCTGCCTAATGATGACTACACATTTCTCAAATTATCAAAACCATCTTGTAGATTACCTTCTATATCTTTATATGCTGCATAGGGTATATTTTAAAGAATAGTTCCCTGTGTGGTTCTATTTTCATTGTTAATCACCAATGCTTTAGGGATACAATGACTATTTCATTACTATCTGCCTCTATATTTAGTAATAAGTTCAGGGACCTATTATGTAAATATTCAAAGAATATAAATTACATAAAAATGAAACACCAAAACCACACTATTTTGAAAATAAAACCACTTTTTTTTCCTCTAGTGGCTCCCTGTGAAACTATAGTATCCAGCAAGATACTAGATGGCGAGTCTCTCCAGCTGTTCCTTGATAAATGCAGCAGTCACCTCAATAAATCCTGGACCAGCCCCAACAATGTGGCATGGGTGGTGGGATGTAGCATTAGTTTCTTCCTCCCCATTTTTTCTCCAGTCTCCCTCTTTCGTTTGTTTCACTTACCAAACCTACATTCATATGATTAGGTCAGAGTTTTCCTAGCTAAGTCCAAAGAAGCTGATTACCAGTAGGTTGGCTACTAGGGAATGGATTCACAAGCCATTAAGGAATGAAAGAATCCAAAGACCACTGAGAAGCCACATGCCTCTATACCATGAAAACTTTCTTCAAAAAGAATTTGAAAACATTTTTCAGGATGCAAACAAAAATGACACACAAATGGAATGTTCATATCTTTTTTATTTAGTATTTTATTTTTCCCCAAGTACATGTAAAAACAATTTTCAAGTCATTTTTTTAAATTGACTACTGAATTCTCTCCCTCCTTCCTCATCCCTCTCATTAAAAAGGCAAGCAATTTGATATATGTTATACTTGTGGTCATGTAAAACATATTTCCATATGAGTTGTGTTGTAAAAGAAAACATAGACAAAATAAAAGCCCAAGAAAAATAAAGCAAAAAAAAATTCTTCAATCTGTATTCAAACTCTAGAATGTCCACATCTTAACAGATAGCAAATGACTGTTACCCAAGCAGAAGTTATTTCAGAATCAGCTACTTCTTTGCAGTTAGAGTAGAACAAAGGTCAGAATCAATATAGAATTAGAAGAAAGAATACAGATAAGACATTGCATAAAATCAAAACAGCTTCATCACAAACCAAACAAAGTATGACTGGAAAACAGGAAAGGCATTGATTCTGATCATCAATCCATACAAATTAATAGATATAAAGTAACCTTCTATCTTTAAATCCTATAAGTCTATGATACTGTGACATTCTAAGCAATCCTGGCATGTTATATTTGTATCATGATTATAAATTTTCAGATCTAGAAATGACTTTTGAGATCTTTTACTTCACAGCTTGCTTGCATTTCTTTGTCCAAATCAAATTGTAATCTGGGGGCAGCTAGGTGACGCGGTGGATAGAGCACCGGCCCTGAAGTCAGGAGGACCTGAGTTCAAATCTGGCCTCAGACCCAACACTTCACACGTACTAGCTGTGTGAACTTGGGCAAGTCATTTAACCCCAATTGCCTCACTAAAAAAAAAAAAAATTGTAATCTGATTAGTGTGTTTCAGGGGAAAGAAAGATGTAGAAGTAGTACAAATATTTAAGTACCATAAACATAAAATAAATAGGTAATCTGAGGTTGGTACTACAGATCTAGCCCTACCATCTCACTTGACAAAGAAGGAAAATGGGACTCAGAGTAGAAATTATAGCCCATTGTTATAATGGTTGATCACTATTATAGCATAGAAAATATATTTGTTAAAGATGCAAAATTGATTAATTTAAGCATGACATGGCTAGCTTCATTTTTGCCATCATGGCATGCCAGTCAGAAGTATGTATCAAGCCTAAGGAGGGAGTCACTTCTCATTGGCTGGACTTGTGTAATTGGGCAACCCCTAAGTTATGTCAGTGACCAAAGCTTTAGACCAAATAAGGCCTGAGAACAGTTTCATTACCTATTAGGAAGAAAATAGCGCCACCTGAATGTAAGGGAAGTGTTGATCTTACAATATGTACTTCACCTTGGTGGTAAAGTCCTAAAGTCTTATATAGGAAATTCTATCACTTAAATGTCCTTAGTTTGCAGTTATTAGACAACCCTGACCTCAGGAAGTGAACAAGACTGACACAGGCAGCACTCAAGGAGGGAAGTAAAAACTAAAACAACAAAAAGACAACAAGTATCTAATGGTCCTATGAAAGAATGATCAAACATGAAGGAGAGAAAATCAGAATTCCTTGACTTTGCCTCCCTCAACCTTGGGAAGGATGAATTCCTAGATATTAACAATCTAGTCCATATGGTGGGTCATGCCAAATCTTTTCAGGTCACAATGGGCCACCCAGTGTCAAGTGGTGATGATAATCAAGAGCAATACCAAAAACATCAAGGCCACAGTAAAGATGATGGCATTTCTATAAGAGTCACTGATCCTGGTCATGTTTCAAGATTATTTGCAGTAAGGTGGTTAAGAAGTCATTATCTCCCTATGTGAAGCCTGTTTCATCCATAGGGTCAGCACAGAAACTCACTCTGTACTACCACACCCATTCAGTGTTCCATAGCCAGGACTTCCCTCTCTGGGCAACCCACGGCCAAGAGCAGGGAAAAAAAAGAATATCAGATTCTTGAACATTTAGATGCCTCCCTCTGCTGAGGGACTACCCCCTTCTTCTGATGGGGATAAGTCATTATCCAGAGACAGCTGTACCTCCTCCATGTCATTAGCAAGCAAGGTCTCTTCTCTCAATTGAGGCAGCTGGATGGCTCAGTGGATAGAATCCTGGGCCTAGTACTGCTGCCCTGTGTCAGGCCTATGTTATCTGCTGCTAGTTCTTCCATTGCTAAGCTAACCCTAACTGGTCCACTGAATTTATAAGTTCAGGATTATCCACATGATGCAGCTAAGGCAACTCAAAGATTCCTGTACAGTCAAGCCAAGACTTGGATTTCTTCTCCTATGGCCCTTTTTGATGCTGAAGAGTACTGGAATTAATTCCTAAATTACTTAAAATGCAAAATTTTTCTCATTATCTTGTTAATCAAGTATCTTGAGATGTCACCCCTCCCCCCCAGGAGAATTGGGACAATCTCTTCTTTCACAGATTATCTCTCCTTTCTTACTCTCTGCTACTGGTGATACAGTCTATTAGAAGTAACTAATAATGCAGACATACAGATAAACATGATTTAAACTTTTTAATGGCCGATAGTGATTATCCCTAAAATCACTTTGGTGCTGTGGTAAAACAAGGTAATGAAGAAGTTGCTGACAAGAATCCCTCTCGCTTATTGTCCCCTTCCTGACAATTTCTCCTAAACACTGGATTCACAGTGCAACAAATCAGTTCTCTTTAGAAAACATCAACTCAGGACCTCTCAGAAAAACATTTTACTAAATTCTCATCAGAAATGTCAGTTAACTGTTTTTCTCTACAACATAAGATATAACTAAGTTCGTTTCTCAACAAGAATTAAAGACAGTTAAACTCATTTAGTTTCCCTCAGGAATTTTCCTCATAATGTATTCACAGAATGTCTTCATTGACAGTTAGCTGTCATTCTCTCACAGACTTTTTTCAAACATCGTTGTCAGTCTTCTCAGCAATGATAGTTCTGTTTACCTTATTTCATTGCTACACACAGACTCTCTCAGCCATGTTAACTTTTGGTATCCAAAATTCTCTGCCTGATATGCAGCAAATTTTTGCCTACCCACATATAGCAATCCCAAGGATAAGAACTCAGATATAGAAATTACTTTCAGGTGTGTGGGTGTGTTGTAATGTATGAGCAGTAACTTTCAGGTGCTTAAGTACGAACATACCTTTTTCTGTGTGCTACTGACCTGTTTCTTTTTTTCTTTCTTTTTAAAGTATTTTTCTTTTTTCTTTCACTGGGTTCAAAGGCAATCTAGCAGATAGGATGTGAAATTACCTCAGATATCACTTAAAATGCCAAAATGTCTCTCATAATCTAATTATTTAGCTCACAACCCCTATTTCATTAAAACTGGTAACTCAAAGTCAACTCTGAGGTCTGGAAAAGCAGGGGAAGAGCTGTTAAATACAGTGTTCTCCTTAATAATTGCCAATAATAACTCCTCACAGAACACTGGAATTATAGTCTGATAGCTCAGTTCTCTTCTTATGTAACTAAAACTCAGAATGACATTTTATTTGATTCTCCTCATAAATGTTAGTTGACCATCTCTTCTCAGAATATAAGTTAAGTTCACCTGAGAACTACAGTTAAATTCTCACAGGAATTCTCAGAATATATTTTTGACAGGACGTCTTCTCCACTGAATAAGATAACTTGGCTCAGTTCTTATCAGAAATGAAAAATGGCTAAACTCATTCAATTTTTGTCAGAATGTCAGTTAAAACTCTCTGTTTCCCTTCAGTTCTCCTCCAGAATGGCAGTTTTTACACTTAGTTCTCTTGAAGTTCCTCATTCAGCCTACTTCTCTCATGACACTTAGCTGTCCAAATCTCAGGAATGAAGTTATGCTAGTGCTCCCTCCATACCTCACATAGACTCCTCCAATGGTGACAGGTAACTATCAATACTAAGATTCTCTGTGTTTTCTTAAACGTATTCGAAGTCGAAAACTTTTTTTCCCCCAGAAAGTTATCTTTCAGGTAGCATTTTTTATAGAATCAAAAATATCTTTTATATTCAAAAAACAATAAGGATAGTAGGATCCTGTATTATCTGAATCTCAGTCAAATGTGTAACAATAATTATAAGGTCCACTGTGGAACATAACTTATGAAATCCTACTTATTCTTTTCTAATACCATTATCAAGGAGGCTATTGATGAGTATGTAAATCATTTTATACAAATTTTACATAAATAGTTATATGTTGGTACTCTTATAATTGCCTTTTGAGAACAATAATAAAGATTTTTATTTCTTCCCCCCCCCCAAAAAAAGTATCCAAAGTCTATGTCAGTGAATATATTTAAACTGGGGTTATTTTGTGATATGTTGTTTGTATATTTTCTGGTCAATTAAAGTGCTTCTCAATGCCTGACCACATTGGAGGTGACCCTGATTTCTCAAAGACTGTATAAGTGAAAAGAATTCAAGTGCAGAACTAGTGCTTGTTGGACTATGAGCCTTCTACTTGAGGACGATTACTGGATGGTAGATCACCTGACAATGAATTATTTAAATGGAGAATTTCATAACATCTATCTATCAAGGCATGAAGAGGTCACAATCTACATCAACAGAAGACCAGCAATGATGAAATCACAGAGACATAAGTTATTGATGAGTGTACATTTTTCCATGATAGTTGAAAATGATTCCTTTACAGAATGCCAAGTGTCTAATTTTTATATACAGTCACTACTGCTAATAACAAACAGCTGTTTAGATATACCCATATCAGTCTCCAAATGTGCCCCTTTGGAAGTCCCTCATATATTGGCATTTTAGTTGTAAGAAATACTTGATAAATGTGTTGTGATTTTGAATGAGCTGCTATGTACTGAGTCATACTAGGACTAGGAAAATAAATAAAGGTAGATTTACCCAGTAATTATAGACTTGTATACAAATTTAAATACCAGGAACTGGGCATATTGAGCCTGGAGAAATGAAGACTTGGGGAGATAAGATACCTGTTTTTAAGTATTAAAAGGGCTCACATGGAGTGGGTATTAACCTTGTCCTATTTAGCCCTAAAGGGCAGAACAGGAAGCAATGGCTATAAGTTACAAAAATAAATAAATAAATAAAATAAGTTTAGGCATGATGTCAAGAAAAACTTCATAACAATGAAAATTCCAAAAGTGAAATTGCTTGCCTTGAGTGGATGTGGGCTCCCCTTTCTTAGAGGTCTTCCATCAGAATCTGGATATGAGTATGTTACAATGGGGATATCTTTTGTGTATGGGTTGAACTAGATGGATGTTAAGGTGCCTTTTACCAACTCTCAAATTCTGTGATTTGGTGGTATTGTATTTAATAAGAAATTTTACTGCTATTATCAAAAATCATTGAGAGCCATCAAAAGCAAATGATCTACCTCAATCTGTCTATCTCTAAAAGAAGAAATACAAGAAATAATGTCAGGTTGTTTAAATTAGCAGTAAAATGATTAGGCAGTGGATTAGGCAGTGTTCAATGTTCTTGTTGTTTCAAGAGGGAGAGACCTCAAAATAGTTCAGGTCACCCTGTAAAAGCATACTTAAGATATCCTTTCATTTTCGTTTTTCCTTTACAACCTTCCCAAGAGACCATGGCCAGAGCAGTGGACTTAGAAGATCAAAGCATAGAAAAGAATGCTGTAGAGGCAATGGAGACTAATGACAGAAAGAGCACTGGACTTCGAGATCTTCAGCAAATCATTTCTGTTCTCAGGACCTGATTCTTGTCTTCAAGATTAAGAATGAGGTCCACAGAAGGAAAGTGATTTGCCCAAGTACGTAAGGTTAATTAGTAATTAAAGGAATAGTTTAGAGTTAAAGAGATGAAACTTCAACCTGATCTCTTTTGTCAAAGGAGCAATGTTCTAACTACTTCCTCCACCCAGGTTAGGCTGTTTTGTTTTGTTTAGTTTTCCCTAAAAAGATATTAAGATATTTCTTGAAATGTGGTTGCCTGATGTCACTTCCTCACCACCACTTCCCAGAAAATATACACACAACATATCATAAAAAAACAGACACAAAAACTTGGGCTCTCAATGCTTAGCTGGTGAATCTAGATGGGAGCTTCACTCAGCTGAATCAACTCATGGTGTCCTCAATATGTACTTGGTAAATATCCTCCTATTACGGCTGCTAGATGGCACAGTAAATAGACTGCCAGGCTTGGAGTTAGGAAGATCTGAGCTCAAATCTGGCCTCAGACATTTACTAGCTGTGTGACCTTAAGCAAGTCACTTAACCCTCTTTGCCTCACTTCCCTCATCTATAAAATGAGATGGAAAAGGAAATGGCAAAGCACTCCAATATCTTTGCCAAGAAAACCCCGAAAGGGGTCCAAAGTTGGACAAATTATGCCTGAGTCCTTTTGTTAACTACTAAGTGACTTACAAGTGTCTCATTTTGTTCCAATATCCAAGGGGATGGCATGAATCAGGCCCAGCCCAAAACACCTTTCAAACAAAAGATAGTCAATGGAACAGAATTTATAAGAAGTAAATTAGGCTTCTTAATTGTCCTTTAATTAAAAGCATCTGAATCTTGGTCACTGAAATGTGAAAACACCATAGAAGATTTTTCTTTAATTTTCGCTGACTCATAATAGAGAAAGGAAGAGGTGCTTTTTCCTCTCATAAGGAGGTCCATGAGGAGTGACCTTGATAGCACATGTAGCAACCATATTTGAGAGGGGAAAGGAAAGCTTCCAGGAAAAAGAAGCCCTAGTACTACACTCAGACAAAAAGCAAGCATTGACTATCTGCTAATTATATCAAGCAATAATAACTGGCTCTTTCAACCTTTCAGCTGCAGAATACTTCTGCCAATGGAAGCCTTCTCCTCCAAGAAGTTACTGCAAAAACCACCTCCTGCCAAACAGCAATCTCCCTTTCTCTCAAACCCAATAGGTTGCCCATAGGACTGGAATCTCCCATTTCTCAGAGTCACTGTTTGGTCACCTAGACTAGGAGAAAGTAAGATAAAAGAGACAGACAGGAAATTTATAAGGCTCTGCAGTATTCTAGAGCTTAATGAGATCAAAACAATGTCATCCTCAAAAATGAGCATCTGAAGGACCTCACTATCCATAGAGATTCACTTTTTGACTTGGATTCTGTCCTCAAATTCTTCTTTGATAGTGGTGAATACCTTTGGCATTCATATTCCTCCCTGTTCTAAATTTTGCTTTATATTAATGGCCAGAGCTTCATTGAACATAGTTTATCTCTGTTATGTGTTCTGAGGAATTTTATATAATTTTGGCATGCCCACAGGAGATATATTGTTGAAAGAAAACCATGAGGGTAGAATTTTGCCCTACTGAGTCATTTATTCTTATAATGAACAAGAAAAAATGCAAAGTAATCTTCTCTATCTTTTAGTCCATTTTGTGATGGCAAAAATGTGATCTATTGTGAAATATCACTTGTGAAAGTCTACCTGTTACCTTCTAATGTCCTCATTAAAGAGGACTTCTATGTATAGACAGATAGATAGATTATCTTGATAAAATGTTCATATTCATGGGAAAATAGATAGATGGATTCATAGTTATTGATATCTTGAGGTTGCCCTTGTTGGTAATTAAGTCCAATATTTTTCCCATGCCTTCAGATACCTTAAAAACTGATCCCTCATTAGACTCAAAACTATGTTGCCTCTAGGAGAGATTTCTTTTGTGTATACTCAGTCTAAATCGGTTGGTTTTCCCATCTTTGTTTTCTTCAATAAAATTTCCACTTCTTATAAAGGGTTATACTTGGCACTATGATGTTAGAGGTGAAATGTGTTGATCTGTACTATCCTTAATGGTAAAAGAAGTTAGTTATAAGAACTTTTGCAGATCATCCCCATATTTTTCCTACTTTTTGTCCTCTTTCTTGCATCATCTATAAATGCCATGGGGTCAAATATTTAGCTGGGTCTCTTGTCAGACTTTCTTTAAAATGAACCTTTTCTACTACTGTTTTATGGAAGTTATATTGCTCATAAACTTCCACTACATAAATCCAAGTTACCTTTGACCACCATATCTCTCTAATAAGTCAAGTGTTATTGATTAAGGTGGTTTTTCAGATCTTTTTAGCCTTCTCATTATGAAAATTGATTTATATTTATTAAACTTCTTATTATAATAAGCTTCTTATTACCTTGTTGAAATCAGTGTTGATGTCCTTTCCTCTGTTTCCCTTTTTGGTATCAATAGCTTCTTTAAATAGGCAAGGGTAGAGTGTTGGACTTGGAGACAGAATGACCTGGAATCAATTCCCATCTCAGATACTTACCAGTCACTGCCTGTCTTACTTTTCTCATCTGTAAAATGGCTATAAAATTAGCATCTACTCTAAGGGTTGTTGAGAAGATCAAATAAGATATTTGTAAAGTGCTTTATAAACCTTAAATCATTATATAAATACTAGCTATTATTATCATTAAATGTATGCTATATATTTTCCTCATTTTTGTCATTCTAGCTTTGCATTTTTTAAAATCTTTAACAAGATGGCATTCTGACTGTACAGACAATTGATTCAGGAATGACATGCACACTAATAAAATAATTTCTCAGTTATTCATTTTATGAGGTTATATAGTGCACACTGTGTCCAATTCTTCGATTCTTTCCTCAAAGCATGTACTCATGATAGATAAGCATAGATCTTCTGTGTAGCCTACATGTCTGACCTCTCTCATTCTTTACTCCTGTTCCATATTTCCTAACATATTTTTGCCCTCCCTCTCATTTCTACATTTTCATGGAATTCAGTGATGATCAAAGAATACTGATTTAATTTGGAAGATCTTATTAAGTTGTCCATAGATTTACTCTATGCTTCTATTCTCTGATACAAATTTTAGTGTCTGAGCTACAGTTGTTTTCAAGGCAGACTTTTTGTCAATGTTTATAATGAACATTGTCATACAAAATGACCAAATGTCATGCTCTATGGTTATAAATCTTGAAACACCAAGATTTCTCCAAGGAATAAAGGTTTGAATGACTCAAACCTCCCCCTCCCAAATGACCGAATGCCCCTATGAAATAGCATTTCTTGTAATTTCGAAATGCATAGTAATATGAATTCTACCATCTTCTTTATTTGCCTCTTCAAGGAGACCCTGTGAACTAGTCTACCACTTATTTTTAATTTTATTCTATCTTTCTACTTCATAGTGAGGACATCAAGATTGATGTAATTCTATTATTCCAGTACTTTGTCCACTTATTCATCAGTGAACAAAGATCTCACATATAGAGTATCAATATCAGAAATAAAAATTTATAGATGGTCTGATAACTAAGTGATTATTAGCAACCTCAGATCCCTTTTCCACCACTCTTCTCCTATTACTACAGAGTAGAAGGGGCAAGACCACGAGCCATCTTATATTTTTCTGCTTCAGGGATTGTCATGGCAATCAACTCATTGACACATGGCCACTCTATAAATAATGAGATTCTTTTTACTAGGTTTTTCTTCATAAAATAGTCATAGTTTGTCCATTGAGACTATATGCAACTATACTATAGTAATAATAAATAACATTTATATAGCACCTACTATGGGCCAAGCACTGGACTAAGTGGTTTGCAAATATTATTTCCTTTGATCTTCTGAAGAGCCCTGGGAGGTAGGTGCCATAATTATTCTCATTTTATAGTTGAGGAAACTTAAGCTGTGTGACCCAGGGTAAATTACCTAACCTCTGTCTGACTCAGTTCCCTCAGCTGTTAAAGGGAAATAATACCTCCCAGGACTATCATGAGGATCAAATAAGATAATATTTATAAAGCTCTTAGCCCAGTGCCTAGAACATAGGTACTTAATAAATACTTGTTTCCCTTTATCCCTCCCTCCCACCGCAACATAGTATTTTATATTTGTTTACATGATCTTTTCTAGTCCATTATTAATTTAAGTTAGAACAGAGGGATCCTGAACACAAATTACAAAATCATGAATGATGCCACAGTTATTTCTTGGGTATCATTCCTGAATATTTTCTCATAATGTCATTTATCAATATAAGTCATTCTCAAGGGAAGAAATACTGACCTGCTTTACTTGGGATCATAGATATAAAGCCAGAAGGGACCACAGAGACCAAGTAGTCCTACTCTTACATTTTATATAAAAGGGACCTCTCGCAGAGGAAATTAAGTGACTTCTTCCAGGTAACACAGGTGGCAATCATCAGAGATAGGATTTGAACCTAGGTCCACCGATTTCAGAATCAGTACTATCCTCACTGTACCAAAGCTATTAAGACCTTGATGCACATCCTACCTAACTAGAGCTGATTCATTCCTAAAAAGTATAGAACCAGTCCAATTTCATCTAAGAAGCCTTTTCCTTTTCCAAGATATTCCAAGTTCATTTTTCAACAGCAATGACACTTCTAGGTTGTACAAAGAGATTAGCCCTTGATTACATATTGTCGTGAATTGTCCTCTATTTCATATGCGTAATTCTTATATCTCTAGCCAGACCATAAATTCTTTTATATCAGAGACTAGTTTCAATTCCATCGTGTCCTTCATGACTTCAAGTACAATGCTAAGCACAAAGAAATCTTTAAATAAATATTAGTTGGTTGAGCCTTAGGAAGTCACTGCCCTGAGAGAAAAGGTAATTAGCAGATTGGGTTTGATGATCTCTTAGATCTATTCCAGTTGTAATCCTTTGATTTTATGAGCCAAAGATGTGGTGCTCAAGGGGAGAGAGCTAGGGGGGAAGAGGAAGCAAATGAAAGGTTCCCCCAACTTCCTTCCCCTAGAAGGGGCACTAACTACTAGAAATTATTTCAGTCCTTGTGAGTTGGGTACTTTTAACAATCAGTTCTCTAACCAGAAAATGAACTGAGATGCAAGTATGAGGCTCAGTGACTAGCTGACATATTACTAAAAGAGCAGTTGCCAACAATCTGTGAATGCTGACAGCGTGTGGATTTTGACCAAAATGTGCTCTATGGCTCCCTTCTTTGTAATAAAACACCATCTTGTCCTCTAGAAATCTGGACCCACAGATACCCGAGATAAGCAATTCTTACAGAAAACCACCCCAGCAAAGGTTATTATTTGAGTCCATTTTAGAATTAAAATGCTATGAAAAGCATTTGTCAGGCAGTGAGATGTTGGAAACTAATACATCTTTCGCCTTTGAAAATGATGAATTGCTCTCTAAATAATAAAGATCAGCCAGGAATAATAGAAGCAGGCTACCAAAGACCCCTTATAAATATTCACAAAGCAGTCATGTGGGGATCTTAAACTGTTCATCAGCGTTTTCTTTATATTTTAAATCAGACACTAAATTAGAGGTATAAAACTTTACAGGAAAATATTTACATAGAATGATACTGGTGTTGGCTGCCATAGGGTTGGGGGGGGGGGTGCATTATATGGATTTGTGTGCCAGAACATTTGGATTTAATCTAGGACCTTCAACAAGTAAAAGTCCAAAAGCCACCAAATCCCATAGATTTAGACCAAGATGGATAAGGAAATAAATACAGAATTAGGGGACTGGGTATGAGATTCAGAGAATATCAGGATTGGAAAAGGACCTCAGAGGTCAATTTGTCCAGTCTACACTTGAATCAAAAGACCGTTCAAAATATTGTTTATAAGTTTGTCTCTGAGCACTGTTTAATGACCTTCAGTGAGAGGTCATTAATTTGAATGATAAATGCAGAATTCCACACTTAAATTCCAAAAAGTCAATCTTACAAACACAAATAGGCATGGCTTCCTAAGGAAGCCCATTCTACATTCAGACAGTGTTAAGCATGGAGAATTCTTTTCTTACATTGAGAGTAAACCCACCTCTATTCAACTTCCACCCATTGCTTCTAGTTTTGCCATCAATAGCCAAGTAGAAAATGTTTAGTTCTTTTATACTTCAAGTACTTTGCCTACTATCATGCCCTGCTCCTAAGCCTACTATTCTCCAATCCAGGATAACCATAGCCTTTGCCTTAAATTGATTTTTGAAGTGTCTGATAGCCATTTAATCAATCAACAAGCATATACATACCTAGTTACAAGAAATTGACAAGAACCTACTATGTGCCAGGCATAGTGCTAGGTACTGCAAAGGAAAAAATTAAAAAAAAAATCCCTACTCTTGGGGAGTTTATATTTTATCAGGGAATGAAATTATCTGATTAAAATATATATGTATATATATGCATATGTATATACACACATATTGTGTGGAAATCTATTTGTACACAGAAAATACATACAGGATAAATAAAAGATCATCTTAATAGTGAGGAAGTGCTATGAGAGTTCCAAGAACAAAGAAATCACTTTTAATGAGAGCAGTCAGGAAAATCTTAGGTGGGACAGCATTTGAATTGTATTTTTAAGGACAAATAAGATTTTACATATGCACACACATGTATAGATGCATAGTTTCATTACATAATTTCATATATATGTATAGATACATATAGGTACATATATACAGGTATGTCAACATCTCTCAAGCTATCCTTGTGACAAAAATGAAATATGTGGGCCAGATGATAGCATAATTAGGAGGATTTGTATATACACACACAACCCCCTACATTTATATACACACTCATATATCCATGATGTATATATGTATGAGTATATATGTAAACATATATGTATGTGTGCATGTGTGTGTGTGCATGTGTGCATATATGTGTGTATAACTATGGGTTGTGGCTGGGGTCAGGGATGTAGCATTTTAGATAGAGAAAATATAGTTTTCACTGGATACTCTCCAGATTGTCAAAGTCTACCCTAAAATATGTATTCCAGAATTGAGCATGGTTCATCACTCTGAACACTATGAATCTCAACGAAACCTAATTTGCCATTATCATTTTTTGGTTGCCATGTCACACTACTAATCATATTGAGCAGTCATTCCAACAAACCTCCAGATCTTTCCCCATAGGAACAATGATCTAACCATGCTTATCCCATCATGTATTTGCAAAGCTGCTTTGTAGGGGGTTTGGGGGTTGGAGAGAATTCAAGTGTAGAACTCAGCATTTATCACTCAGATCTTATATTATTAGATTTAATTCACCATTGTAACCTGTAAAGATCTTTTTGGAAGTGAATCTTTCAACCATCACATATGCTACCCCTCCTAGCTTCGTGATGTCTGGACGTTTAACCGGCATACTCTCCATGTCTTTATCCTTGTGGTCAAAGACAGATTCTTGAGGCACTTCATTTTCTCTCTTAGTTGACATTGGCACATTAATGACTGCCCTTTTGGATCTGATCATTCAATAAGTTTTGAATCTAGCTGATTATACTATCATCTGGCCCACATATTTCCTTCTGGTATAAGGATAACATGAAAGACTTTGATACATTTTGCTGAAATCTAAGTATTCCACGGCTACAGCATTTGCTGATCTTACCATTCTATTTGCCTTTTCACAGAGAAAATAGAGTTTGTCCGGATACCTTATTTTTGATGAAACCATGTCTGGTCTTTTCAACAACTGCTTCCCTTCCTAAATGATCACAATTCATCTTTTTTAATAATACAGCCTAGAATTTTTCCAGGAATCTAAATCAAGTTCATTGGCCTTTAGTTTACAGACTGCACTTTCCCCTTTATGTGAATCAAGACGTTTCCCTTCTTCTGTCCTGAAACTCCTCCTCCACTGATGAACTAACAACAGTTCAAAGCAAAATTATGCAATTAACTTTATTTTGACAGCCACATCAACCTGAGCTTACAGTTCACCATAGAGTTTAGATTTTTCCAATATCTACTTATGCAGTTGATCTTTTCAAATCCAAATATAGGAGTTTTGTCTTTATTACAACTAAATTTCATGCTGTTAGATTCACTCCATCTTTTGGCCTGCTGAGATACTTTCTTGAGCTTTTGGTATAACTATTCATCCCAGGTTTGTGACATTTACAGATATGAAAAGTGTATTATCTGTGTATTCATCCAAATAATGATCTTTAAAATATGTAAAAACCTTGTTCGTTTCTTGATTTTAAGTTATTTTTTAATGTGTTAGTTCTCCTCCTCTCTCCAAACTCCAGAAAAACATTTTAGGACACTGAGCAGTACACTGGTTTCGGCCATTTGAACAACAGGTTTTCTTTCTCTAGATTCCTGGGCTACCCCAAATTGCTGTTCATCGTGACGTCATAGCAGTGAACATTCCAAGATAAGGGTGGGAGATTTACTGCTCTTTCAGGTGCTCAGTAGAATGAAACTTCTCTCCTCACTCCCCCTCTAAACAGCCTCATGAGACAGATGAATGTTTTACAAAAAGCAAGTTAATACTCAGACATTTCAAAAGATGCACAATTTCACCTCTGTGGAACTCCACTAATGCAAGTCAAGACCCCTATATGAAGACAGTCTTCATGTGCTACTATCACCAAAAAATTGCATCCCTTATGGTCACCCCTCCAATAATAACCCCCCCCCCGAACATAATTGGGCTCATTCTTAAACAACAGACTGCGTGTCTGACTCTCACAATCTTTCTTGCCTGGTAGGATCTGCCAGAGCTTGTGTTCTGATGGCATAGATTTAAAGAAGCCAGGACTCCCTCCACAGCACAATGAGGTATCAGAGGAAGACTTTAGTAAAGGAAGCAGGTTCTTAATAGGGTTACTACTTTCAAAATATATTAAGTGTAAGGATAGTATGGGTCAGTACTACATTCAGGCTGGTATTTTTCAAAGATATACCCTTGTGTTAGAAACAACTCAGTTCCCTCTTTTCTTAAATTGTTTAATTTGGGAGTAGGCAACAGGAGAGGGAGAAAGAGATGATACTTTCTTGTAAAAATAAATACTCTATTTTTTTAAAAAATCACTCCCGGGAAGAAGCAAAAGAACCACATAGCCAGTATTGGAGACTCTTTATCTTCCTGTTAACTATAGGAGGAAGTGCTTTAGTGTGGTACAGTGGCAAGTATATTGATTTTGGTGCTGGGTTTGATTCCTGTTTGTGTCTCTCACTATCTTAGGCAAATCACTTAACCCCTCTGTGTCTCAGTTTCCTTATCTGTAAAGAGAGAGTTAGACTAGATGTCTTCCAATATTTCTTCTAGCTCTAATGCTATGATCGTTTTGTGATTGTGTTAGAAACATCCTTCTTTTAGAACTGGATCTCATGATCTAATTCCTTTTTAATTTGATTTTAATAATAATATTATGACACAGACTCTAAAGCTGAATGAATCAATAGCCTAGAGTGAATACTGAAATTGAATAGAATTGGCCACCAGCCATTTTGACCTCAGTGCAGATGTCAAACCAATGGAGTCCCTTTGAGTGCTGACATTTTATGTTCTAAGGTCCCTTCCAGCTCTGATATATGTTCTATATTCCCTTTCAGCACTTAAAATCACTTTATTTTATCATCTTACTAAACCATAGATTCTAGGATTCTGGGCTTATTATGCTTGATATCATTTAGTCTTTGGACTAGACTAGAGAGCAATGTCAAGATATATTTCCATCTGGCTGAGAATAGATTCATGTTTGTCATGCCTGTAATATATGTCCCCCTACATATTTATCATGGTGGCCTTTTCAAGACCACACTAGAAACCCACCCCCTCTTCAGTTTGCTTCAGCAATATTGCCTTCTGGGTTTCCCTACAATGTGGATTTATTTGCAGGTGCATTTGCTTGTATTTTGCAAAGCTGAGGCTTGCTTTGTTGTAACTTTCTCTCTTTTCTGTCCTTTTTCATTGTCTGCTTCCCCTAATTGGTGTTTGTAATAACTCTCAATTTAGTATCATCTGCAAGTTTCATTAACATACTGATTGCTCCTTTGTCATTAATAAAAACATTAAATTATTATTTAACATTCATTGTGCACTAACAATGTATTAGGAGCTGCACAAAATAGAAATAGATTCAGTCCGGAGAACAATCTTCTTTTCCTCCCATTAAAAACTTCTCAAGGAGCTGTATTGTAGCAAGTGCTGTGTCTCCAGTTCATACCCTTTGTGGTCAAAGTTTGAGTGGGTTCCTGGGGCTTCTGATATATGCCTATAGGAATTAGTCTAACAAGCAAAATTTTCAGGTACTCTTCTTTCCATGGAAGGAGGGGAAGGTATTTGTTTAAATTAGAGAAGTAGTAATCATTTCAACTTAGCACTTATGAAGTGCCTATTACTGTAGAGTACAGCACAATGTCAGGGGCTGGGAATACAAGAATAAAATTAGAAAAAGTCTTCATCCTTAGGAAGCTAAGAATCCACTAGGGAGGTAAGGCCTATACACAAGAAACTTTAGTACAGATTAGATATATACTAGGAAACCAAACGGATGAAGATTGTGCTGTCAGTCAATAGTCAATGAGCCTTAAGTGCTTAGTATGAGTGCGGCACTGTGCTAGACCGTTTTGCAGTTAGATGGGCATCCTATCTAGTTTACCTATAACTTGGTGAGAAACTGAAAATGGATAATTAGCTGGGTCCAAAATTGATTAAGAGGAGGAGAGAGGATTTAATGGCATTTGAAAAACTGCAGCGTTTTTAGTGATCTTAAGCTGCTGCTTACCACAAAAGCCCATGGGACATATTCAACAGGCCAGTGGAAATGTGAAACTGGAACTCAAGGGAGAGACTCAGATTGAAAATATGGAGTTCAGTATTTTTTAGTAGAAGTGAAAATTAAATAATTAAAGTGGATAAAAACTTGAAGGAAGAAGGAAGAGGGCATGAGCAACTTATGGGATGACTGCCTGAAGTGGATAAAAAGTTAAAGATATGCCAACAAAAAAAGAAGAAAAAAAAAGAAGTCATAGACATCAAAAGATTAGAGAACATCAAGAAGATATAGTCACAAGGTTGCATTCATGGGGAAACTTTACATTCTTCTTAGGAATTTGTACATCTCTCCCAGAATTACACTCTGTTGTGTCAATAATTTCTTATTTATCCTTTAGCTCTGCCTCTCCCTATGGAATGTCACATTGGTAAGAGGTGGGTAGATTTGTAGATCTGTCAAAATTATCTCTGAGCCTCTATATATTAGTTAAATCTACTTCCTTTGAATTTGCTATATTTCACAGACTCATGTAGCTTTGACATATGGTGTCAGTTTTACACAGAAGCACGCAAGCAGACTTCAATAAGGCATATAGCATTTGCTCTTTGCATACAATCAAAAAGTAAATAAACAGTGTATGAAAACCATAGAACAATGCATAAGATGAAATAATATGTTCACCCAGCAGCAGTCAGCTCCTCTAGTTAAATGTGGACCTATGAATTCTAAGATATACAGTTTGAGTGTGTTTGGTTCCCCACTGCTGATTCCCTTTGCAAAGGCAAAGGACTCAGTTTTCATTGGATGTTCAGCTCATTAGATAGAAAGTTAGAAAATTTGCATTTGGAGTTTTAGATCAGACTGAACCAGGGAACTCAAAATCCAGAGCAAACAGGAACTCAGGGAGGTTGTTGTTTCTTCCTCTTTCTCAACTATCTAATCACAGGAAAGGACCCTTGCCTGCTTTGGGCCTCCAAAAGTCAATGGAGGAGCAGAATAAGTGGCCCATCAGCCATCTTCAGAAAGGAACAGAAGTGCCAATGGCCCCTGGCATCCTCTCTGGGTGAATGCTATAGCTTCCGGCACAGCTCCATCTCCCTCCTCACTTCCCATCACAATCTCTAGCCAAATCCCAAAAGCTCCAAGCAGCAGGATGGAACAGTGGCAGACAAAAAAAAAGACATAGCAAGGGAGTGTGAAATTCTGCAGAGTGGTAAAAAATGAGTTCTGATAAAATACCATTGGAATTTTCAAATATGGAAGTTGTTAATGACCTGACCACTCACTAGAGTGGTGAGGATGTAAGTCAGAGTGTAAGACATTGAGGAGTGAGTAGGAAAGTAATCAGGAATTGGGGTACAATAAGAAATAATGTAACAGCCTTCAAACATTTTCTGGCTTGTTCTGTAATCTTGAAAAAGTTGCTTCAGTTCTGTAAGTCTCAGTTTCCTCAGTTGTAAAATTAAGAGGCTAGATTGAGAGCCAGAACCAGGGGCAGATAAAATAGGTGCTCACCAAGGTTTCAGTAAACACATGTCTATTTCAGAGGTGCCTGGGGACAATGATAGGCCTTTCTAAAATGTTTTTTTTAATAAATATATATTTTTAATACCAGAATAGTCCCTTCTTGGTACGCAAGGATTTGTAAATCAATGTCAAAGCACTTATGTTACAGTGAAAGTACAAAAGCTCAAGTGGGTAGTAATATAAAAAAGGCACAATTCTCAAACCTAACCCATGGTGCATATATAGGAGGAGTGATTCCTCCTACCGGTGCTCTCCAACATTGGCTATACTTTCTCTCATACTCAGTGACACACTGGTCCTAGCGGGAAAGGCCAAATACCCCTTGCTCCACATTGTCAATTCTAGACCTACATTTCACCTTCTTTACTCAACAATCTTTCTCCCTTTGATGTAAACTCAATCAAAACATCTTACCTAATCAAAATCATGGTAAATGTAGTGCATCAACCCCCAGATCATTCTTCCCCCTTTCTCAGGGGCTTCAATATTTGGCGCATCATCTTTCTCTTCTTCCCAAATGCTGCTCCTATCCTAGGGGGCTATATTATATTCAGAAGAGCTCACTCAAATTCCCTACTCTCTCAATTCCTCAGCCTCCTTAAAACCAACCAACCCTTCACTCCACCTGAATGGGATGGTGACATACTAGACCTTGCCATCACCCACAAGTGATCTATTTCTCTAATTTAAACATTTGACATATCCCTAACCAATGACAATCTCATATCTCTCTACTTCTCTCTAGGTCTAACTCCTCTTAAACCTGTGCCTCACCCTCATCAAGGCTCAATCCACCTATCCCTCAGTACTCTCTCAGGCTATTACTTCTGTTCTGATAGCATTTTTCCCTCTCCTATCTCAACCCAATAGGTACCTGTTTCAACTCTTCACTATGCTCTGTTCTTCAACCTCTTGCTTCCCTTGTCATATCACTGCTCTTCTCTTACCAACCCTCAGCCCTGAATTATTCCCACCATTTACTTCCTCAGCTCCTACTTACTATCAGTCAGTGAATGCAGCTGGGACAAGTTTCATAACTGTGCTGCCTGGACATGTTACAAATTTATGTTGTTATTGTTCAGTTGTTTTTCAGTTGTGTCCAACTCTTTGTGACCCCATTTGGGGTTTTCTTCACAAAGATACTGAAGTGGTTTGCCATGTCTTTATCCAGTCATTTTAGAGATGAGGGAAGTGAGGCAAATGGGGTTAAGTGACTCACCCAGAGTCACACAGTTAGTAAGTATCTGAGGCCAGAGGAAGATGATACTTCCTACCACCAGGCCTGGCACTCTATCCATTGTGCCACCTAATTCCTCTGTGCCACCTAGCTGCCCAAAATTTATCCAACTTCAATTGGGTCCTTACTGCAGAAGGCAGTCTTTTTATTTGTCCTTAAATGATTCTCCATCTTGGTCCCTGCAGAAGCTATTTCAAACTTTCTTTTCCCTTCTCAAGCTTTTCACAACTCTCTCTCCCATTCCCCCCGAGTCCTTCATCTAAGGATCTTGACCTCTTACTTTACCAAAAAAAAAAAGGCCATTGACATAAGTTCTCTCTTTTTCCTTTATCTTCATCTCTTTATCTCTCATATTTCCTCTTTTGAAATATCACTACTTATTTGTAGTTGAAATAGTCTGATCCAAACCTCTTCCACTCCTCTTCAACCAATTGCTTTAGATCTCAGAGTTTCTCCCCCACCACTATTTTTTAATCAGTCCTCCACAAGAGTTTATTTTGGTTTACCAGTGCTTCTTCAATTCTATCTTTTCTTAAATCACTCCTCAACTTCTCTCTTCCTGCCCCAGCTTATTTCCCTATTTACTTTCTTTTATATTTCTACAATACCCTCTCCCAAACTCCAGCCTTTTCTTTCTTAGCTCAGATAGAATAAGGGTTATATGACTATTCTTCTCTCACGTCCCAACTCCATCATTGTAAAATCTCCTGTGGTGGCACAAATATGAATAATACTGAATATTTCATCCTCTTTCATGCAAAGAGTATAACTTTCCTTTCCTTTGTTTGTTTCCCTTTTTTCTTTTCTTTCTTTACTCTTCTTTGTTTTTCTTTTGCTTCCTTTTCTTTTTTTCTTTTCTCTTTTCTTCTTTTCTTTTCTTTAAAAATTGAACACCTATGACCTGATTATATTTTATCCTTCATTACCTTAGAGATGTTATGCTTCTGAAAGGATAATAGTTTCTTCTCCTCCTTTCAGGGTAAAAAAAAAATAGAACATTTAATCCTTTCAAGTGGCTCAAACTTGATTAAAATTTTCTCATCTAAATTTGCTAGATTTTGCACCACATATGTTGTTTTGTTGCTCTCTTTTGTTGTGTTTTTAATTCTGTGGGTTTTTTTTCCCAGAGTGCCTATTTCTCCAAAATACTTTGTAAAAACTGTGGCTCTCAAAGAGCACACTTCAATGACTATCTGAGCTATTGTAGCAGCAGTTGGAGCATGGAGGTCAAGCATTTCAAGTATCATTCAAACCCACAATGAAACAGAATCAGTCACACCAAATCACAAAGAGAGTACAATTAAAAATAAAAAAAGAACACCAAGAGTCAATCAACTATTGCTGTGAAATAGCCTATTTAAATCTAAGAAATGAAGAAGAAACCTTCTTTGAAACCTGGTAGTTTATGGGACAATTATTGATTGTTCTATAGTAGGGAGTAGTCTTTTTTAAAATTAGAAAAAAATTCAAGGAAACAAAAACAAGAAAAAAATGCAGGTAACTATTGCTATGGAGGAAAAAATATGTTTTTCATGAGAAATGTAGTATATTGGATATTGGCAACAAAGTTAATTTTTACTGATGAAACTCACTTTTTAATTCAAGGGCAAACTAAAACTATTGTTGGGATCTGGCCACATTGATCAAATTGTAAAATACCTACTTCATTTTTTGAGGACTTTTTTCTTTAAATTTCAGTGGGTCTGGAAGCTTTTTTTCCCCAAGCCCTCTCATCTAATAAATATACTGATGCACAAAGAAGTAGTATTATACCAAAATTACTCAAATTCTCTAAATGGAAATGGAATGCTGTAAAAAAGCCTTGCACCATGCTGCATGTTATGAAAAGTTAAGGAATCTATTTATGGAGTATTATCAAGGCTTCGTCTGTGTAACTTGACTTCTTTAAAGGTTTACTTAATATCCAATTTGGCCAAAGTGTGGTTTCATGATGAAGAATTGAAGAATATCTGTCAAAATCTTGTGAATTCAATGCTAGGGAGCATAACAAATGAATACACAAAAAAATGGAAACACTGGATATTAAAAATAAATTAGCTATAAAAGTACGTTTCATTGTATGAGTTAATAAATCACATTATTTTACTTTGTCCTAGCTATTTTTTTACATCACCATAGAGTCCTTTTTTGATTGCTTTTACCTTTATGATTATATTCTTTTCAGAATAAATTATTTTTAGATGAATGTCTTTCCCTTTTGCTTGGTATATCATAGCCAATATTTTCTTGCCTTTCAACTCTACTGAAAACTTAGATTCCACTCCTTGGTCTCCCAGCTCTAATAGATGAGCTTTTACCTGCTCTTACTGAGGTAAGAGCAACTTCCCAACACTCTCTTCATGCTGGCCCTATTATCTGACCCTCTCCACTTCAATGGAATTTGCACTCCATCTCTCACACAACTCTGATGAATGAATTTTTATCTTACCTTGTTGGAGCTCAGGACTCCATAACATTTCCTGCCCTTCTCATCACTTATGCCACTGTGCAGTGGTGATTATGGCCAAGCAGCACAGTCTTTCAGCAGGTAGGTGTCAAACAAGGTGTTCATGGCTTATGAGGATTTATAGATGTTTAGCCAGGTGACCAAAGGGAATTGTTTTAATTGGGCAGATTCTAGGGAAGCTCTGATTTTTTTTTTTATTAATATGCTAGCTTTCTTACTTAGCTTTCTTTCACCTGCAAATTCAATAAGTATACCATCTATGCCCCTATCCAAATCATTGATAAAAAAATTTAGAACCAAGGTCAGATCCTTGGGGTACTCTACTAGAGGTGTCATTCCAAGGAAAGCTTATCCAGTGAAATGAAATGGGTATGTTTTCCCTAGATAATAGAAGACAGATTTTCATAACAGCTGTCTGCAAGTACTTGAAGGGCTGTGGAAGAGGGAGTAGGTCTTTTCAGCTTGTCCTCTGAGGTCTGAACTAGGAGCAAGGGTAAAAATTACTGTTAGGATGATTTTGACCTGATGAAAGGAAATATTTACTAACAAAGCCATCAAAAAATAGAATAAGTGCCTAGGGAGATATCAGGCTTTGCCTTCCTGGAAGTTTTCAGGACAAAGATAGAAGGCCATTTTTCAATGATCTTTCAAAGAAAAGATTCTTAGTCATGTAAGAGTAATATAAGTGGGTCTCTGACATCCCTTACCATCTGGAGATATAAAAGTTCTAGATTAAGCACTGAGGGGAAAGTATTATGTTTTGTTTACCTCTATCAATTTTACCTCCCACTATTTTAAGTTGTTTGCTTTAATATTCTGTTCTCTTTCCTAATTAGTTTTGGATTGGGACAGACCCTTTCAAGCACCAAGGCAGACAAAAACATATAGGAGCTCCACAAAACTTTCATTGCTTATTGAGCATATATGAGTGTATATTCTGGTTTCAAAGAGATAAATTCATTTGATTTTGGAAGTACTTAATAGACATTGCTGAGACTTTGTTTTCAAAGCACTAGACAAGGCAATCAGGAAAAGGTCAATTGATGGTACTTTCCCAGGTCTCAAGAAAACTCTACAGAATTGAAATCATGGAGCATTGTAGCCAAAGGTACTCTAGCATGATTTTCTGGGGGAAGATAATTTAACCAAAGGGAAAGTATAAAGGGAAATTACTCTGGTGAGTTCCTGATCAATTTTTATGAAGTTATGTATGAGCCTTTGTCTGAGTCAGGAAAGCAGCTCCTCATAGAAAATGTGACCATGCCCAGTATTGTCTAAAAGACAAAATCAAGTACTGATTGAGCTTCAGGGAATGAGGTTTTGCCCAAGATACCTGAATGGATGGATGGATAGATGGATGGATGGATGGATGGATGGATAGTACTTAAGAGAAAAAATTCTTATTGGAGAAGCCACACACTCCTCTTGATATTTTAGAAAAGCAAGCTGATAGGGCAACTCATTCTTTTTTGATGTCCTTTATGCTTTTTACTTGGGCTTCTGGAGTGGGGCTGTCTTTTGTGACCTGAATCTTGGTGGCAGAGAGCTTGTATAAGCAAGTCCTTCTACCCCCTCAGAAACTGATAATTTCCACCTTGAGTCAGAAGCACATAGTCCCGGGCCAGGGTTTATACATTAATTAAATTTTAAATAAAATATTCATTGTGTGTATTGTATTCACGACACTGCATTAGGCAGCAGAAACATAAAGATGAAAAATGACTCAGTACTTGGCCTCAGAGTTTACAATATAATAAGGGGTAGAGGGATAACGCAAACAGCCATGATAAGAAAGACTTGAAGGTGCAAAAGACAGTTTCTGAAAAAGTGATTTAGGAAAATTGGAAGAAAATACCACTTTCACCTGGGAGATTAAAGGAGGCATCCTGAAAAAAAAAACAGTAGAATCAGAAGAAGGCTTTGACAGAAGAGATTTTATTTAGGTGATGAGAAGGGTCCACTCACCAGGTATGATGCCCAGCCTAGATATACACAGAAAGACTGAGAAGGACAACCACAAAGATGAGATTAAATAGTTATTCTTCCAGAGTCATCTCTACCTCCCTCTGTAGTGATTGTACAAGAGGAATTTTGTAAAAATAAGAAAAAAAAAGAGTAGCTAAATATTGCAATCTGGCTTATATCACCCATTTTAAGATTTTACAAAACATTCTTTACTTAGATTTATTACTGTTGTTTTGGGGCTTTCATTGAAAATAAAGGCTTTACCAAATCTTAAAGCTGTAGTGGTATGTGGGGAGAGTGCACCCTGCTGGCTCTTTGGGGCACTGATTAAAAAGGCACTAACTTTGCAAATCTAATTCATGAAATATCCTTTATACACCCAACTTTCCTAAGTCAAGCATTATGATCCATTCCTATAGCAGGTCTTGTAGAATTAAAAGATTTAGTACTTGTTCTTCCTTTTAAAAATCACTTAGCTGATTACTACTTGAGAAGGAAATGCAATGGATTTTATTACTATAAACTTGAATATAACTTTTGAAATTCTATTTTTAATTTCTCAAGTCTACAACTTCCCTCTATTCAACCAACCTTATTCAATTAAAATACATTTGTTAAATATTTACAGTGTGCAGAACACTGTAGGAGGCAGAAGTTAAGATAAAAAGAATCAATGTAGCAGGGTCCCTGTCCGCACAAACCTTATGCTGTAGTGATCTATAAGCAGTAAAAATTCTATTAGTACTCATAAAAATCTAGAAGGGAGGAAAAGTCCATCTTTTTTACCTAGCATGAGATTTATTCATTCAACCCATTTTTATTGAATCTTGTTATAGACTCACTTTTCAATTTTGTTCATGTCAGAGGTAGACTAGGTGATCTCTAAGGCCCCTTCCAGGTTTAAATCTATTATTCTACAATCTTACTAGCACTAAGGGAAATACAGTGATAAAAAAGAGATGGTTTAGTTCTGCCCTCATGGAATTGATAACCTAGACAATCACAGAATTCTAGAATGCTAAAGCTGAAAGGGACCTTTGAGATAAAATTAATCCAAGACCGTTATTTAATAGAGGAGAAAACGAAGACCTGGATGGGGAAGGTGATTTATCCATTGACATATACACATGTGTCAGATAGTCAAAGGAGATAGCCTACCATTTATGGACACTCTAACCAGGCTCCAGAGCACGGCTAAACAGATTTATGAGAATACTCTCACTTGGAGAGGTAGTATCATGACTTACGGGTTGAGGGAAGCAGAATTGTGTGGGGTTCATTCTTGAATGGAGTCAGAGGCAGCTGCAAGTTGTAGTGACCAACTTGAGGTGGAGAAAGGAGCAGTGCGAGGGAAGAGTAGAAAGGCTGCTGGTGCTTTCATTCACTATGTAAATGCAACAGCACTTAACTATAGCATGGAAGAGAGTCTGATCATTGGCCTTTCTTCCTTAAAGGATGAATATATAAGAATATATAATACAGTTTTCAGTTCTTTAAAGTTATTTATTGTTTTAAGTAGTATTTTAGAAAGCCTATTCGTGTTATCTGATCTATTTTAATTACTTTTGATTCATGTTTGTTAGTAATTGAGTATAGAGGAACTGCAAAGGAGGAAGTAAATAAATAGCCTAGAATAAAATGAACTAAACTAGGACAGAGATCTAAACCTTGTTCCAAATGTTAGGGATTTTACCTAATTGAGGCATCTAAACTAAGCAGAGAGAGCCACAAAGCTTTTGATTTACAATTTTTAAAAACACCCTGAAAAGAAAAGCTAAATTGTATCCAGTTGTTTTCCCCCCTTTGTCCTAGGCCAAATGAGTACCATGTTTATATGTCTGTCTATCTATCTAATCAGCTCTCTATATATGTATTTTCATATCTATCTTGACATCTACATTGCTACTGTTCAGTTGTTTTTCAGTTGTGTCTGACTCTTTGTGACCCCATTTGGAAATTTTTTGGCAAAGATACTGGGGTGGTGTGCCATTTCCTTCTCCAGGTTATTTTATAGATGAGGGAAGTGAGGCAAACAGGCTTAAGTGATTTGCTCAAGGTCACACAGCTAGTAGGTGTCTGAGGCAAGATTTGAACTCACAAAGATGAGTCTTACCTCCAGGCCCACCACTCTATCCACTATACCATCTAGCTTCCCTGACATCTATATAGCTATCTGTAATCATTCTTTTGGACAAGCCTGGGGCTGTCAAGTCATGTTTCCTTACTCATTCCTCCCCCTTCTTACTCTATTCATTCCCTGGGTGGAGTTGAGAGTAGTGACTACAGAGTAGGAATCACCTGGCTAGGGGGAAAATGTGGCCAAATCTAGCTAGTTGTCATCATCCAGTTGTTTTTCAGTTGTGTCTTTTAGTGACCCCATTTGGGGTTTTTGTGGCAAAGATACTGGTGTGGTTTATCATTTCCTTCTCTAGCCCATTTTATAGATGAAGAAAATGAGGCAAACAGGGTTAGGTGACTTGCCCAGGGTCACATAGCTAGTAAATGCCTGATGCCAGATTTTCTGACTCCAGGCCCAGCACTCTATACATTGTGCCATCTAGCTGCCCCTACATCTGGCTAGTAATACCAGCCAAACGCCTGTGAGCCAGGACACAAGAAGGAGTAAATACATTTTATTTTTGTTTTGTTTTTTAATACAAATCCTGCCAGATACCTTATAGTTACTATACAAATATCCCATTTTCTTCCAGTTCCTTTACATGACCCTGCCTGATCCATTTTTTCAGTTGTCTCATAAACCACTCATTGGTAGGTTTTTATTTCAAATATGCAGTTGTATTTCTTATTGCATCATCCCCACTCCATGCCTGAAGCAAACTCTCCCTACATCTCAGTGAAATCTTCTTCTTTCAAGGTCTAGCTCAAGTGCTATTTTCTTTGTGAAGAGAACCCTAGTTCTCTCAGCTAAAAACATACTCTTCTCTCTCAAATGCCTAATAGCACTTTGAAAATGCCCTTGCCCTTTTAACACTCTATCTTATACCATACACATCTGCATCCATGTCACATTTGCCTCCATTAAAATGTAAGATCTTTGGGGACAAACTGTATTTTGAATACTTGTATTCCTAGCACATAACAAAGGACCATGTATAAACTGCATGCTTAGGAATTATTCAGCACTGTTAGTCAGACTAGCAGCCATTCAAAAGGGCCTGGGCTCATTTTGAAAGCCTGGTAATCCAGAGTGGTCCCACCCCCAGATACTGGGGGGAAAGTAGATAATGAGACCAGCAAATGTCATGCCAGTGAAGAAATTTAGAAGACCCGAGGTCAATACCAACTTAGGGAGTGCTACCTGTAGAAAGGAGTAAGGGAGGGAGAAACTTATAGGACTTTAGATTTAGAAAGGACCTCAGAAGTCATTCAGGTTACCCCAACACCTATCTTATAGAAGAAACTAAAAACCCAAGAGGTTAAGCAACATCAGCAAGCCTACTAGCACTAGAGACTTAAGTGGCCCCAGACACATCTATTCTTACTATGTGTGACTCTCTACTAATAAATTTTACGAATATCCATCTTCCCACTGATGCTATGTATATTTGTGGAGAGTGTAGACTAGGTTTATGGGGGAGGTGTGTGTTGCTACTTTTCTTACAATGCCATTTCAGCAAATATCTTTGCTTTGAATTAATTGTCAGATTATCAAAAGGAGCACGGTAGGAGATCATGAGCCAGAGTTCTAGCAGTGTGGTTGCACACAATATCTTGAATCTGGGTTCTGTTGGATCTGCTGCTTACTACCTTTATAACCTTGAACAATCTTAATATCTTGTTCCTTAATTATAAAAGGAGATGATTGGACCTGGTGGCCTCTAGATCTATGATGTCATGACTTTCTTAAAGCAACAATGATAATAAATGGTAAATCTGGGATTTAAACCTAAGTCCTTTGACTGGAATGATACTTGAATCCCTAAAGTTGGACCAACTGAATTTAATTTTTGGACTCCTTTATGTTACTTGGTGGTGGTGGTGGTGGGGGAGGTATGGGCAAGGTTAGCGCAAGAAGAGCATCCTCTATGATTGAGGAGTTGAAGCTAGTGATGTAGCTCAGTTTTTAACATTATGAGGAATGTCTATGCTAAAACCTTAATAAATATTTGAAGTGTAAAAAAGGTTACTTAATAAATGTTACTGAATTAAATTTCAGAATAGGAGGTATGAACAAAAGCTTTTCAGAAAAATTTTCATTCACTTAATATTTTCCCCCCATCTATAACCTATATAGAATTTTTTTAAAAAATGACAAGCTAATCTAACTCAAAAGTCTAACTCATTAAGTTAGAGATTTTCATCACCCTACTGGGCAAGTGCCTTAAAGTTACTAATGCCAGGCTTAGATGAGAATTTATGGAAGGCAAAAAGATGCATTTCATGAAAATCCAGATCACTTCCTAACCTAAATAGGAATAAAGAACATACAGCATTGTCTTAACACTAGCAAGTAATGCTACTGTCAAAGACTTTTGTAGAGAGAACATTTTTTTTTCTGCCTTCAGGAAAAACTTTCACAATTCTATTTGTGGACAGACACAGGTATTGGCACTATGATTATTGCTTTTTGGGGGGGGTAGGGAAAGGTCTTTTAGACCTAGGAGGTCCTAGGCATAGAGAAATCCCCTTGTTGAAAATTCCCTGGTCTCCCATCAATGTAGATCCATAACCCACCCATAACTTAATTACTTGGAGACCTGTGGGCACTGAGAGGTTAAGAAGTGGCCATGGTCACACAGACGACCATGTGTCTGATGCAGATCTAACTCAAGAATCCTTAACTTTAAGGAAGGTGTCTTTTTAAGTAATACCTTTCTTATCTTAGTGGCACAGATTAAGAGCTGGGAAGAAGCTTAGAGGTCTTCTAATACACATCTTTTACATTACAGATGAGAAAACTGAAATCCTAGAACATTAGTCACTTGCTCAAGAGCTCACAGAGAATAAATGACAAAGATTGTATTTGAATTGGAAACTTCTGATTCCAAATCCAGTACTATTTAACCATGGAAAAGAAGGAAGGAAGGAAGGAAGGAAGGAAGGAAGGGAAAGAAAATGAAAAAGAAAGGCAGAGACTATTTTCTGGATTAAGTAACTTCCTTCCCAAAGCTGTCCATTTCCTTCTATGGCAATTGAAATCTATTTCACCTCAGTGAAAAGTGAAAGTCAATAAGCAATAATGTAAAGGGAAAGTTGGTTAAAAGAGAGGTGGATTTGAATCCCATCTCCCACACATAGAAGAGTCTCAGTGAAGTCACTCTTTAGTAATTTCTCTGTGCCTTAGTTTCTTCATCTATAAAGATATTTGTGAATTAAACGATAATGGAACAGTCTAAAAAGGATGAAACTTTAGAATACCAACACTTCATTCCCTGGAATGTAGAAGGTTCTTTGAGATGCATTTTAATCAGCCATCTGTTTTCCATCAGTGAGGCCCATTTTCCCCTTAGTATCTACAAAAACAACATTAATAAGGAAGTCTTTACAAACAGACTATTTTCCTGAACTTAATACTACTCTGGGCACCCAACAGGTACTCAGTAATTGACCAATTGATGGAAATAGTTTTTTCATGTTTCTTTTTCTTTCTTTCTTTCTTTTTTTTTACTGGACATTTGGTTGTGTCAACATAGGGAATTCTGGGCAAGAGAATTCCCTCAGTCAAAGCATAACAGCAACCACTGTGCAATTTCCATTCTCAGAAAGGTGTCTGGGGCACTAAGAGATTAAGGGACTTGCCTAGGGCCACAAAGGTGGTATTTGTGAGAAGCCAAACTTGAACCCAGATCTTCTTAACTCTGAGTCCATTCTCAGTCTATTATGTACATGTTCCTTTTGAGGGTACATTTCCAAAATTTTACATCAGACAAAGAGAACCTGGAAAGAGACTTCCCCTTTAAAAACTAAAAAAAAAAATCACGAAAGACACAATCATTTAAAATATGTATTGAAATTACAAATTAAACTTTTCAATATGATTCCAAGTACAAAACACAACATTAAAAGGCATTCAAACAGCTCATTTTATACATCACAGTGTTAGTGGCACAAAATGTACTTACATTTCAAACACACAAACCGAACATTTTTTTCCTTTTTTTAAACCACCACTGGTGCAATACATAATTTATACAACTGCATGACTCATTCATGCATATCTCTATATAGGGTTAAAATACGTCCACGGTAAATAAGCAAGGAAAAAAAAAAAGGTTGGGTCATATAGCACATACCTGCACCTAATTTTCCTGGAATTGTGGATGAAGAGGTTTCACAAACCAAAGCCAGAATAAAATCCAGGAAGGCTTAAGACACAAACAGGGCATGCTCTATTTAAGCACTTTAATGATTCTGTATTAATGCTGGTCTTCTTGCCTCCCTTGGACATCATTCATAATGTTTATAGCAAACTCATTGTTTTGTCCATTTTCATAAGGGCTTAGGTTAGTTATAAGAAGTACATAAGCTTTGGTTTTCACACATACTATGTGTATTCTCTTGATATTTTAATGGTCATGTTTTCAGGAAAAAAAAAAAAGAATGAGAAACATACACAGATTCCACCCACAAATATGTTGCTGTGTTGAGACCTTAATTTTTAAGTAGACCAAGGGCAGTATTCCTTTGTGATACGGGAAGAGATTTCACTGTAATGCCAGTGGAAAATATTATCTTAGTTCTTATATAATTAGTGCATTGCTAGGCATCGCTTTTTTCCAGGGACCTAGGTTTCCAAACAGGAAATCTGACCAGTTCTAAAATCAGGTGTTCTGGAAAATGTATTCTTGACCCCATTCTTGGAGTGGGGAGAAAGATTTTTCAATTTTGTGGTATTGGGGAAAAAAAGGAATGGAGTTGAATGTCCCTTATAAGGTCCTTTAACAGCTTGGTTCTCACTTCAAATTTTTCCCTCCTCGTTTCAGAGGCAAGAGCATCCCTGAGGGCAGCTGCCTTGGGCAACAGAAACTGAGGCCAAGTCAGGTGAGTAACAGCACCTTCTGGATGAATCCAAGCAGGAGGATCTCTCAAGTATAATAAAACTGTGTGTTAAGGTGTTGAACTTTGGAGAGGACACAGACAAGAGTAGCCCAGGACGAACAGGCATCCTGGAGCAACAGGACAAGGCAGCTATGATCTGTATCACTGAGGAGGGTGGGACTTCCAAATCCATGAGATCCCAGATTCATTTGAGTTAAACTGGCTTATCGCAGTGATTTAGATATACCAGAAATTGCATTGTGTATCCCCACCCCCAGTCAAGAGCAATTCATGAAAGATGGATTGATGTAAGTAACATGGTTAGTTTGTCCCTTCTCACCCCAGTGTTATAAAGCAGTCACATTATTACCTTACAAGGCAAATGATATAATAAAGTTGAAGGATTAAGAGAATGCAAATGAAGAGAACAGTGTGGAATTGACTAACATGAAATTAATGTTGTGCTGTCAATCTATGCAAGAGGCAATGCAGTACTGTAGAGGTGATGTCATAGGAAAGTTGAAGGACCTGAGTTCAAATTCCTATTCTGTCATTTAATTCCAATGTGATTTGGGCAAGTAACTTCATCATTCTAGATCTATTTCTTCTCTAAAATGAGGTGGCTACACTACATAGTGTCTATGGCATCTTCCAGTTCTAAATCCATCATCTCATGGAAGAATGTTGGGCTTTAAGGAAGTATGGCTGGGCTGAAGTCCATGCCCTTACATTGATTGGCCTTATGGTCATAAGCATAAGATCTCTCTGAGCCTCAGTTTCCTCATGTGGGAAACGGGGATAGTTATTACTCACACCGCTTAACTCTCTAGGGGTTTTGTGAGGGAAATACTCTGTAAACTCCGAAGTACTACAGGAATGTGAGTGATTGTTAATGGTATCCATGAGCAAGGAGTTTGCTCCCAAAGCTTCTGCTGGGTGTCAGGTTCAAAAATCTTGTCATGGGTTTCATCTCCAGTTTTACGTATCTTATGCTTTCAGAGCTACAAATGCAGTTAACAATGTGTGATGGGCACATGTAGAGAGTGGGAGGGCTAGCCTCTGCACAGCCTTCCTTCTCCACTGTTATCTTTGATGCCACAAGAAAGCAAGAAAGACCCTGGTAAAACTAGGCAGATCATACCTTGTGGAGCTTATGCAAATCAGATATCAAAGTCACACAGGCTGGGAAGGCATCTACGGCATCAATGGAAAGAATGCCCTAATTTATGAGTTAACTGGGGTGCTGCAGGAGAGAACAAGTTTCTGACCCAGTGTGATATGCTAATGAGAGTGAATAGCAGTAATCGCAACAGCTAATTCTGATATACAGCTTTAAGGTTTGCAAAACATTTTTCGTACATTATCCATTTTGAGCCTCTCAGCAATCCTATGAGGTAGATACTAGAGGTATTATTATTATTATACCCATTTTACAGATAAGAAAACTCAGTCTCAGAAAGGCAATGTGACTTGCCCATAGTCACATAGCTAGAATGTTTTGAAGGGGGAATTTGAACCCATAACTTCTTGACTCTGTCTCGCACTCTTTACATCATACTGAGATACCTCTTCATTAGAGACTCATAGAAGGAACTTTGTTTCCCACTAAAGACAAAACTGGCTCAATGAAAACTGGCGAGGTATCAGTGAAATCAGACGTGACATGATGCCATAGATGTGTCAGCATAAATGATTATGTCAAAGTAAGGCAGATGACATTTGTCTCAGAAATCAAACCCAGACCCCAAGGTATGCTCAGGGCAGAACATAAGACCCACCAGTCACTGAAACAATTACACACTTTTCTGGCTGCCAACAATGAAATTTTTTCCTAGAAATATTCCCTTTTACACTTAAGTCCCTGAGGCTGGTGTCTGAAATGGCCTACTCCATAGTTATGTGACCATAGGTGGGTCACTTCATAACCTTAACCCTCAGATTTCTCATCAGAAAAATGGGGGTAACAATGTTTATGCTAATGGATGTTGTAATGAAAATTTTTCAGAAACTTCAAAGCATTAAAGAAAAAAAATTATTGCCACTATCAACTAAGTGCCCACTGAAAATCAGAGTCCAAGGTACAACTCCAAGTGGGGATATAAATGGACATCTTAGCCCAGGTGGAACTGACTCCACGCCTCAAGCAATGGGGCTCATACTTGATAGGGAAACCTGATCGTTTAATAATTGATGGAGTTTGGACCTTTGGCAACCTTTCCAAAATGGCAAAGTGGAAAGAGCACTGGACTAAAGTCAGAAGGCTTTGCTTCAAGTTTAAATATTACTACGAGTTAATGGTGGAGACTTGGGCAAATAGTTTAATTTCTCTGAGCCTCTGTTTCCTCATTTGCAAAACGAGGCTAATAATACACTACCTACCTCAGAGAGTTGTAATGATCAAAGGATACGATTCATCTGAGGCTTCATCGCTGCAGCTATAAATCATTAGGAAGATGTTATGATGTAAATTATGTTATGTAAAATCCTTTAGCATGAGGATGAATTTTCTTACAGTGAAATTGTTACATCAACAGAATGGGTTGCCTTGTTGAGACAGTAAGTTTCTTGACATTGAAAATGTTCAAGCAAAGGCTGAACAACCAATCATTAGGAATATGACAGAAGAGACTCTTCTACTGGATAAGGATTAAATTAGATGACCTGAAAGGTCACTGCTATGAATCTGATTCTAAGATCCTAAAATTCCTAAGCGCTAAAACCTAAGCTTGATGAGCCAGGATAAGGGTATATGTATGCTAACACTTGGAGGATAGGAAGAGTATTAATGACTGTGATTATTGACATGAGCAGTGGCCGTTGTAAGCAGCAGGGAGAAGGGCACAGGCCTTGTGATCAGCCCAAATGTGATGGAAAGCTGGCCATTGGCCATGCATTGTGTGGTAGTTTGCTGATCATTCTTCTAGCTATTTAATTCATGGAGTCTCTGCTGAGGCTCCTAGCATTTATGTCAGTAGTTACTTCTTATATAATGCTTTCCAAGGTGATTTCAATCCCCTCCTTCCATTTATCAAAGAACTCTACCCAGGGGCCTCCTTGACAATTATGCACAACACACCCACAGTTTGGGTCTCAGTCTTCTGTGGGTTTATCTCAAGGGTTTTATTATTTAGTCAATGGTAAATTTTAAAATAATCACTTGGAGGGGAAGTAAAAATTAATGTAAATTGGATATCAACTAGCTTTCAAAATGGACTTAGTTCCCCTAGTAAACTTGACAGAGAAGTGAAAGAGAGACAATTTATTTTGTAATTCCCTATGGGTGAAATGTGGCAGGAAACAGAATGGTGCCCTATTTTCAACATGGGTAAAATTTCTACCTTCAGAAAGACAAGTTGAGAAGTGAGATAAATGTTCAAATATTCAAATGAAAAACTGATAGAAATAACTGGGAAAGTTAGACAGTGTGGTAGAAACCACTCTGGTCTTGGGGACTTAGGTCCCCTTGATCCCAACCCTAGCTCTTCTAATTACTGCTAGAATGACTTTGTTCAAGTCACAACCCTTCTCTTGGCCCAAGTCCTCCTTTGAAGAATGAAGGAAGGGATTTGTTCAAATGATCTAGAAAGCTCTTGCCAACTCTTATCCTAAGCAGGGATTTTTTTGCTTAAATCTATCTGGAAGATTGCTTCTTGTCCATAGAATTCTAAAGAAGAAGAAAAATATCTCTAATAAAAAGCCACGGATTGATTTTTTTTTTACATGGACAGCAGATCATGTAAGCAACAGGGAACGTAGCATGGTATAAAGAACCAGCCTAATGGTAATAGGACCTATTATATTTCTGTGACAAAAGCAAAGCTGTCAGTCTGCCTTCATAAAACATTTGTAGCTCTTAGTCTATTTTATCACAAACCACTTTCAAAGTGTACAATTTCTATTCTTTTCGGAGCTCATATGCTGAGTAATTTGCATTTTATGGTTGATTGTGTGCTATGTGCCTCCAGGTAGCTTCTGAATGTTGGAAACCATCACAAAGCACCAGAGTTGACAAAATAACCAAACCCCAAAAGACAGTAAACTGAATGGCTGTTGGGCTGGGGTGGAGGGGGATGTTGGTCATAGTGGGACTACTAACAGCACTGGGACAAGAAAGTATTTTTTTTAAAATAGCTAAATACCTTTTTGAAAGTGAAATACAAATTCCAGGAACTCTTCTAGTCTCACAAAGATGAGAACTTTCTTGCTTTCTAAAGGAGAAATCCCTGCTGGGCTTTGAGTGAGTCTGCAGGTAGCGAATGAGACAGTAACACCGCACTGTTCTTTCTCCTTGTTTAATAAGACAGAAGCAAGCTGCTTCAGGTTTCTTAAACCCTAGCAATTCTGAACTGAACTATTTACACATTTGGTTTAGAGACATAAAAAGAATCCTGATACCTGTATAAGAAATTATGAGCCCTATGTGTGGGGTGCATCCTTAAACAGCCATATAAATTCAGAAAGACCGACAGGGATGCTCTTTCAAACATGGCAGTAATTTTCACGAAGAACATCTATGGGGGAGGTTTGTGTCCCTCCCTATTCCAACTAACAGCTTTTCAAAAGACATCAGAACAAGACAAAGCACACGAGACTTTCTAAATGCTTCAAAATGCAGCAAAGCTGGACAAGTCTTGAGGCAGCAATTTTCCTCTCCTCCCACATGATCCTCTTTCCCCCTCCACCTTCAAAAAGGGCTTGCAATGGTTTCTAGGCAGCCGGTCAATTTCTACTGTCCAGATGAAAAAAAAAAAAAGACTCCCACTGAAAAGGATTTGGCAATGCCAACTATAAAATGGAGCGTCATCAACAGGGGTCTTCTCCAAAATCTGCTCACACTGATTCTGTTTGAAGTGGCAAGTGATTCTCAAATCCCTTCTCTACTGAGGAGGATCCCATCTTGATGCTGATTGGTATAAAGGGACAATGCTTTGCGATTGAATATCTCTTAGGCTATGGATCTGCCATTTTGGCCTCCCTCCCCATAGTCTCTGGACATACAAAGTTATCACATATTTTACCGGCTATGTCTCCCTTTGAAAAATCTGCTGACATGTTTCTCCCCTGTACAACAGATACTCCGTGCCTGACTTATCTTCCACATTCCTGCTGGACCTCTGCAAGCCTTTGCAACTGCCTTGACATCAGTCCCCAGAATCATGGCACCATGTGTCGCTGGGAAGCAGGATGGGGCACGTGAGGCTGTGACAATGGGGAGTGCGAGGGCAGGGGAGGGAGTGGGAGGAGGGGAGAACCATGTTCCCCCAAAGGCATGAGTCCAGTCTTCCCTGGGTCTAGGTTGGCAGGGGATCATCATCACCTTTATGACACTTGCATTTGCAGCAAAGGACAAAGGGTGTCGCCAGTAACAGGAAAGGGGAGGCCACTAACAGCAAAAGGCCAAAGCCAGCGAAAATGCCCACCACCTGGAATGACAGGGATAAAAAAGGAATAAAATGGGATTCGTGAGTTTGTAAGCAGAATAGCTCCCATGCAGGCCTAAATCACTCTTAATTACATAGCTGTTCTTAGTGTGTTAAAGTTTTCATTCAAAAGTAATAATAGCAACTAACATTTATATGGTATCTACTATGTATTAAGTACTATGCTAAGCAATTTACAAATATTATCTCATTTGATTCTCACAACAACTTTGGGAGATAAGTGTAATTTTTGTCCCCATTTTACAGATGAGGGAACTGAGCAGAGAGGTTAAGTGACTTGCACAGGGTCACAAAGCTTGTAAGTGTCTGAAGCAAATCACTTAGCCTTTCTGAGCCTTAGTTTCTTTATCTGTAAAATAACTTGCTCTGTTTCACACGCTTCTGTTGAGAAACAAATGAGATCTCTGAAGTTCTTTGTAAAACATAAAGTACTATATTCACATCAAGTTTTTTTCATTGTCATGAGGGTTTCAGAAGCCTCAACACTGTGTTAAAAAAAAAATTTAAAAAAAGCTTCTTAGATGCATAATTAGAAGTTCAGGGTTTGTTTGAGTTGTCACTCTCCCGCTTCATAACTGGGTGACCTTTGGTCAATCAGCTAACTTTTCTGAACTCATATCTTCTTCTTCACAAGTGGGAATAATACTATCTCTTTCCCAGGGTTGTGGTGAGGGAATCATAAGGTGCCATATTATTGTTGGTTCTTAATATCAATAACCTCCTGGGGTTGGTCTATGTATATGGATTCTGGAGCAGCAGTCTTTTAGAAGAATGAGCAAGCATTTACATACCATTTTAAGGTTTATAAAGTGCTTAAAACCATTTGGGATATTTAAGACAAGACTGTGAGGTTAAATGCTATTATCCCACTTTGGAGATGAGGAAAATCTGAGGCCAGGAGAAGTGAGAAATTAACTTGAGGTCACATAACTAGGAAGTGTGTGAGGCAGAATTTGAACTAAGGTCTTCTTGACTGCTTATTAATAAAGAGCATTGTACAATCAACCCAGAAAGCCCCAAGGTATGTGTCTGAATCTGACCCAACTCTAGTAGACTTTGAGTAAGCTGACTTACTGAATGGATATTCTTGATCTAGACTTGTTTTCTGAGAATTTACCTGTCTTGCCAAAGTTTCAGATGCAAGAAAGCTTTGATTAATTAGAATGTGCAATAGCCCACCTCTACTCAAGTCCTCCTCAGAGAAGTATTCAGTAACAGGTTTTACCAAGTCAGAAAGATTTTGGGGATGACCCCAGCAATAGGCTTTGAGTATCTCCTGAGAACCATTTTCAGTGGTGGGGAGGGGGTGGGGTGGGGTGAGGGGTGAGAGAAGTTTCTGACCAGGGTGGTTACAAAGTAATCAATTCTTTTTTGATAACAGCAGCTCTCTTCCAAGGCCCAGGTTCAGAGATTGTTAGAGTTGGAAAAGGCCTTAAAGACAATCTAGTCCAGGAGTGGGGAACCTGAGGCCTTGAGGTCACATGTAGACTTAAGGCCTCAGGTTCCCCACCCCTGATTCTAGTCCAACCCCTCATTTTACAGATGGAGAAAATGAAAGTCAGAGGGGGGAAGTAATGGTGCTAAGACACATGTCCAATTATTGGCAGAATTGGAACATGATCCCCAGTATCCTAATTCACAGCCCAGAGCTAGTTCCCCTGTTTTTGTTTCACTGTGGCATGCGAGGCTTGCAATTTGTGATGGTAAAGGAAATATCAATGAAACTGCAGAAATCTTATCTTCCATAGTGCCTGGCAGGGAAAGGGCTGAGCACATAGTAAACGGCCAGTGGATGCCTATGGATTTGAGTATATGGTCCTGGAGTTCTGTAAAAAGGAGAGAGTGCACCACCTGCTGTCCAAAGCATGAAAATAGATTATCTCAGGAATATGCAAAAGAAGAATTTGGATTGCTGCTTCCTTCTCTCTGCAGAACCACTTACTGTCTCCTCCTCTGCTCCCCAATGTCACCTCCTCTGCTCACTCCCATAGGTGAGCATGCACGCAAATGTATCTGTCAGTTTTGATTTAGGTGAATAGCAATTTATGCATTGCCCATGAGAGAATTCTCATCCCTGCTTCCAGATGCCTGTTATTCTATCCTGACTTTAAACTTTGTGGCATCTAAATCATGTTTTTTTTTTATTTCAGTTTATTAAAGTACTTGAAAAACTATGACATGAAGGAGAGATAAAATTCATTCTCCTTGGTAGCACTGAGCAGAACTAGGAGCAATGAGTACAAGTTACAAAGATTCAGATTTCAGGTTGATGTAAGGAAACACTTCCTGAAAATGAGAGCTATCCTAAAGTGAAACTGACATTTAAGGAGGTCAAAAAGAATCTGCATGGAAACTTTTCAGAGATTTTGTAGAAGAGTTTAATGTATAAGGAGAGGGTTGGATAAAGTGACCTTCAAATGTCCCTTTCAAAATAAAATTACATGAAAAGCAAATATAGTGTACTCCTCACTTTTCTGAAAAATACAAGTAACAGAAAATAAAAGGGGATGGTCAAGACATTCTATAGACTCTATACCTTAAAATCACTTATTCTTAATTAACATATATTTCTAAACAAAGGTGGTAATCTGGTTTCCCAGCCTATAGAAGAGGAGAAGGTTAATAAAGGGTAAGAAAGGATGCTAAAGAATGGTACACTGACAGCATTAAAGGGTGATGCTGGCCAGCCTGACAGTGAAGGAAGAGAAGAAAATCTACAAAAAAGTTTAAGAACCCCTGATCTAGACTAACCCACTCATTTTATGAATGGAAAAAAAATGAGGATCAGAGAGGTTAAGCGCTTTTCTTGGACATAAAAAAAATAACAGAATTGGGATTTGAACTCAGGTCCTGTCTTGAAATTCATTGTTTAATTTTTTAAAAAGCTAACATTTATATAGCACTTACTTCATATGAGGTTCTATTATTATTCTCACTTTACAGATGAGGAAGCTGAGGCAAACAGAGATTAGGTGACTTGCTCAGGGTCACACAGTTAGCATGTGTCTGAGGTCACATATGAACTCAGATCTTCCTGACTGCAAACCCAGCACTCTATATACTATACCACCTAGCTACCTTCAAGGAAAGGTAAAGTTGTATTTAATAATTTCAGCTTCCTAAAACAATACTATATTCCATTTTAGAAAGACCTCTATCATGAAGAGGTATTTTTAAAAATGCATTCTATATTTAAAGGGGTAACCATCTGTAAAATTCAGTTTGTGGAATACTCCAATGCTGAAGGTGTAGGATAAATTAGATGTTACTGTATATTGTAGGTTCTCTTCTGTCTAATCTCATATAGGCATGTTCTGGCTTGAAAGCAAATGGATGGATTACATGCTATCTCTAGGTCATCGCTGGTCTTATGAGTCCATTCTATGATTACCATTAATGAATAAATAGGCTCCAGTCTCAAGATCAGGAATCAAATCTTGGGTTGATAAGTAAAAGAGCAACAAAGGATATTTTAAGGATACAAAAGCAGTTTGGGGGAGAGGCAAAGGCAAAGTCTCAACCAAGTGAGTGAGCTCTTAACTCACCATTAGCCTTCAATAAAGCTTGTTCAATGAAACCAGTCAGTTGTTTTACAGAAAATCACAATCTGGACTTAGAAGTTAGCTTTGGCATTATCTAGGCCAGTTCCCTTATTTTACTGATAGGGAAACTAAGGCTCTGAAGGAAGTAGTTCCGAGACTCAAGGTCACACATAAGGTTCATAGTTGGGGGGGGTGGCAATCAAGATCATCTACTAACATTCTCATTTTGCAAATGAGGAAGCTGGGGCCCAAAAGAAGTTTTGACTTGTCCAATGTCACACAGGTAGGGTCAGAACCAGGATTAGAAGCCAGATTGTCTGTCTACATAAGCAATGTTCTTTCCCTTGCTGGAAGTTTATTTTAAAGGCAAAGATAGGTGAGGAAACACGGAGTAGTGGAAAGAGCTTTGACTTGAAAAGTCTCTTGGACTGATACTCTGGAGGGCAGACACATGTGGGGAAGGGAAGGTAGATGTTTTCAGTTGGTTTTCTACCCAATAGTGCTAACCTGTGTATTTTACTCCCTCAGTAGATGCTGTTTTTTATTTGAAGATGTGGTGTTTTCCATGGGATTGGGTGTGACGATTAGGGCCTCCTAAGGGTGCCAAGAAAGCCCCTTGTTAATAAAATTCTGCCATGAGCACCTTCTAACATCAAGAGAGTCAAGTGGGCCAACCTTGAAATTACCACCTAGTTGAAATCAACTTCTACAACTAGGGGCTTATAACAGTGGATAAGGAAGGCAAAGGGGAGAAAGAACTGAGGAAAAAACTAGGTCAGGCTATTATTCTCACTTGACCTGTTTCTCTCTTTATTAGAACTATTCATAGATTTTCCTGCCTGAGGGATCTCTACATCACCCAAAAATTCTACATGCCTCCTCAGTTCTCCAATAGCCTTGTATTATAAGCCATTACCTTCCCTAGGGAAATAGTCAATTCACTCTTCCCTGGATGGTTATTTCTTCATAAATTCAATATAAGATATCTTCCTGTAGGGATAGTTCTTTCTGTCTCAGCATGGTTAGCATCTTGCTGTTTCTCAATTTTCTTTCCTGTCTATTTTATTAGCAGGTGGGTTTCTAGGCATGTCCTGATTTAGATCCTTACCTGTGCTCTGCAGGCCTTGTAATATAGGGGACTATGAGAGCTGGTATTGAGTAAACTGAGGTGGATTTTGGTGAGTCTATATTTTAGATGAAAGGTAGCACTGCCCAGTGAAAATTGCATTGAGCTGAGAGTCAGGGCACCTGAGTTCTAGACTTGGCTCTGCCACAACCAACTTGGGCAAGTCACCTTAGAATCACAGAGTCACTGACACAATCAAAATCATTGACCTTGGTAGTGAGAAAGTCCCTGGTGCTTACCACCTGTGTGACCCTGGACAAGTCACATAACCTCCCGAAGCCTCAGTTTCCTCAACTGTAAAAGGGGTTGTATTAGATAACTAATAAGGCTCCATTCAGTTCTAGATCTATGCTCCTATTATAATCTAATCCCCTTATTTTACAGATGAAGAGACAATAGTACATGGGGTTCACAGACTGCCCAAGGCCTATAGTTAGGGCCTTCCTGACAAAGGTTATCATAGGTCTGCTTGGCATATGTCTTGAATATACCAATATGTGTACATATTGTCTCTTCCAGTAGAATATAGCCTCTTTGAGTGCAGGAACAATTTTGATTATGTCTTTGTATCCCCAGAACTTAGTACAGTGCCTCACAAGTAAGAAAGGCTGAATAAATGTTTGTTGACTGATTATTTAATAAGAGATAGAGCTGGGATTAGAACCTACATCTCCCAACTCTTATAAGTCCTTCTCTTTTTCCTGTAGTGAGTTTTAGTTTTCTTATTTATAAAGACAGGAATAACAATATGTGCCTTGAGTTTCCACACTTGTAAAATTGGAATAATATCTGCTCTGTTTGCTTCATAGGAGAGCAAATTAGAACATGTATATGAAAGCACTTTGGAAATGATAAAGATATAAATACATAAAGTATCCTACACCTCATCATTTTAACTATGTTTATATGGGAGTAGTATCGTGACAGGAACTCTTGACTGAAAGCCAAGAGAACTGGGTTCTGTCCTTTCACTTCACTGGTCCTTAATTTTCTCCTCTAGAAAAGGAAAAGTTAAAACCAGATGTTCGATGAGGTCCCTCCAAGCTCTGAAATTCTGTGACTGATAATCTGATGTGACACAACGTCAAATAGAGGACCCAGCCCCCTCTAAATCTAAGACAGAGTAAGAGTATGCTTGAGGACTAGGAAATCCCTTTTTCCAATGTCCATAGGGAAATGAAAGTCCACATACCTGATTCTAAAGATCTAGCAACTGTGTGGATTATCATTATTTTAGAAATCTACCCTGGAATCTATCCAGTCCACATAGAACTGATTCTCTGTTTAGCTTGAGGGTTTGCCTTCTGGTATGTTTTTGTTTATTTTCTGTTAAGGGATGCTAACAAATATAGTGAATGAATGAAAAAGCAATTATTAAGCACTTACTCAAGGTATTGTGCTAAAAAGACAAAAGGGAAACAGTTCCTTCTTTCAAGCTTACATGCCATTAGGGCAGGGGTTCTTATCCTGGGGATCTATAGAAAGGGTCTCTAAATAGATTTCAAGGAGTTTATGATTTTTTAAATATTTTGATAACTATATTTCAATGCAAATGTTTCCCTTTGTAATCGCATGAGTTTTGTTTTATGCATTTAAAAACTATTCTGAAAAGGGCTTCACCAGACTGCCAACAGGGTCCATGACACAAAAAAGGTGAAGAACCCTTGATTACAAGAGAGAAACAATGCATAAATACATAAATAAATGGGAGTGGTGGCCTGGGAGAAGTATTTTAGTCTATGAAATCGCAAAGAAGGAGAGTGGCACAACAAATTGACATAGCTTTTTCAGAAGCAATGTTCTTTTTGTTTTAACTGCAGGTCTCAGAGCAAAAGTTAAAAGAAATGAATGGGGAAGGGCAGGCAGAGATTAGTGGAGGAGGGATGGTATATACATGCACATACAGGGGTACAGGCTCAGAAAAGGCCAGGTACAAAAAGCATAGCTGGGCCTGGGGCTGACTAGTTAAAATGAGTTTCATCGACTGGTTCACCAATTTCACCAATAATTTATTTCACCAATCAGGAACAGCCTGGCCGGCCATTATCCAATCCTGGCCACATAATCACCAATGGAGTCATTGTGAAATACACTAAAGTATAATGGGCTCACTCAAGATGTGAGTATTTTTTTATTTAGTTATCTCCTGCATTTCTGCAGAGCACAACCCTTCCATACCTTAGCAGGTCGTTTGATAGCTTGCTATTGCTTTAAAAGAAAAACAAAAAGTATCACCTGATAGCCACTCATCTAGTACTGAGACTCACAGAACTCAGTCTGATTAATGCTCAGAAGACTACATCCTCTGCCACTAATACTGTTCTTGAGGCCTCTCTGACTTGGTATTATTTACCAAAGCTTATGGAAATTGGGGAGGTATAGCCTTTGAAAGCCACTGAGAAGCATCAAAAAACTACTGGTGGAGGAGACATTATACAAATGTGAGTTATCATCATCAAAGGTGAAGATCAAATGAGATATTTGTAAAGAAGTTAGTACGTGATGCCTAGCATATGGTAGGCACTTAATAAATGCCTGTTCCCTACTCTACCCCCTATTAAGGGTGAAAATATTTTTTTTTTATTATAGAATCAAAGAAGACAGATCAAAGGCCTAAGAGGATATAGAATCAAAAGTAATTAGTCAATGGCATTCTAATAATCCACATACAATGACCTACTGGATATAATTCAGGATTTGAAGTCAAGAAGATCTGGGTTCAATTTCTGCTTCTAACCCTACCTGTGGCAAATTACTCACTTAACTTCTGCATACCTCAGGCAGCTTCCCTAGGACTTATCTTAGATAAGTATTAGATAAGGTTGAGATCTGCCTTGGTAGAGAAATTCATTCAGTGCTTTCCAAATCATAGATCCTTCTCATTTTGCAAAATAAATCACCAATATATTGGTCTCCCAGGAGAATTTTTCAGTCTTGCTAAATTATGGATGGGTTTCTTATTACTACTTGCAGAAATTGTTATTTCACCAGGGGGCGCTGTAACACTAAAGAAAGATATTAAAGCCTGAACAAATACCCCAAGTATGGCGACCTGAAATTTGGTTATCCTCTAGCAGGAGAATATCTTGTTAATGAATGTTTATCGGGGAAGGAATCATGTAAAGACTATTTGATATGTGGGGTTAAAAGTTAAAAAAAGGATGCAATGAAGGCCCATTGTAGTGATATATCTATATATCTACATACATATACATACATACATACATACGTGTGTGTGTGTGTGTGTGTGTGTGTGTGTGTGTGTGTGTATGTGTGTGTATTTTCCTACCCTCTACTCTTGGGCTGTTTCCCAAATAGCTCACAGGAATCTTTGAGATTCTTAAAATGCCATAACTTTTTTTTTTTTTGGAACTGCATAAGAAAATGTTCTAAGAAGGAACTTCTTAGCAGGGCCTATCCTCTATGTTTACAGTTTACTCTGAAGGTATTTTTAATATTTTGAAAAGTAAATTAATTTTCAGTCACATAAAGCTAGTCATTTCCTGTAACAAGTTTCAGAGGGGACAACTTTTCACAAGTCATACAATTAAAATATTTTTAGAGCTGAAAAAGACCTTGAAGGTCATTTGGTCCAAATCCTGAATTATACACATGAAGAGACTGAACCTTCCCTCCATCCAGTCTTATCATCCATATGTATACATAGTGCTATCATAGTTGCAAACTAACAGGCCACCCCTTTCCCATCATACCTTCTCCCTTCAAGCTATGAAATGCAGTGGAAAGAACCCTTGATTTAGTTTTAGAATAACTGGATCCAAATCCCATTTCTGCTACTTTGTATCTAAGTAGATAGAGATTTGGACAAATTATTTTTTTTTTGTCTTTGAGTTTTAGATTCTTCCTCTATAATTGGGGATGGAAGATTAAATCACATTACCTCGAAATTCCCTTCCAGTTCTAAATAGCTCTCCTTATAACCCTGTGAAGTTGGTAGTGAAGGCGTTCACCTCAATTGACAAATGAAGAAGTAGGCACAAGGAGATTACCCCTGGATAGTACTTGTGTAACCTTAGTCACTTTTCCTTTTTGAGACTTAGTTTATTCATTAGTGATATTAGGGGGTTGGGGTATCAGGTGAACTGGATGCTTCTCTAAAGCCCCTTTAAACCTAATCATCTCATGTGGATTTTCCCACTTCCTTTTCAGACTGTTATCCCATTTCAATGCTTACTTGGATTCTGCTAGTGTCTTCTATGGAAATCTCATCACCAGTTAAAGCTTAAGCAATTATAAATTTAGGTGGATTTTAAAAAAAATTCATGCAATATCTTAAGAAGAATATCTTCACTATAAGGCTAGCTCAGGGCTCCTGAAACCAAGTCTATGACCAATAACCAGGCTCAGGAGAACAATACTTCAACTTCCTATCCAGTGCATCCAACTAGCCACTTACTATGTCCTCGTGATGTCATTAACAAATAATACACGCAGTAACACAAAGCCAGAAATCACAGTACTCCAGTTTGAGAAAAAAACACTGGTGCCCACCTGCGTTCTGTGCCAGATTACAGATGCTCTGGAGTGACCAAGCTTGTTCCGACAAGGTCCTTTATCATAATGTATTAAGAGGAAGTCATCCTGTAAAACAAGAGGGGAAGAAAAACAAAACAAACAAGAAATAGTAAATGGGAGAATTCTATTCATTCCATGAAATCCCTGCTCTGGTAACTAAGCTTTTGGGCCTACAAATAAATGGTTGAGCTTAAGTTACCAGAGCAGGTGTTTAATAATCTGTGTGTGTGTGTGTGTGTGTGTTTATGTGAGATGGGCCCCTTTGGCAGCTTGGACCCCTTCTCAGAATATTTTTTTAAATGCATAAAATAAAATTCTTTGGATTACAAAAGAAAAAAAATTATACTGAAAAGTATTTGTCATTTGTTTTTAAATTCACAGATCCTAGGTTAAAAAACCCTGGAGAAGGAGACCTGGAGAAGTCTTCACTGTGATTCAAAAAAGGCAAGTATCACTTGGGACAGTGGACTCTCATTTGCTTAAAAGGAAAATGTGTTGTAATATTAACTTTGTACACAAAAAGACACCTTTGATATGGCATGTATTTAACTTTTGTATTCCTTAGATTTCTATTTATGTATTTCTATTCATTGAGACAGTCAAATCAGAGAAGGCAGGCTCAGGAAGTAGGAAGACCAGTAGACCAGGAAACTTGGTTTTCTTTTATTAGCAGTGTGAGCCTAGGGAAGCAATTTCACTTCTCAACCTACCTCACTTGTTAAATAGAGTAAATAACATTGGAATCATCGCCTCACAGTAATGTTATGAGGAAAGCCTTTGTAAACTTTACAATAGTCTGTCAATGCTAATTGTTATTTAACCTCCCAACTATAGGGATGTTTATCTATTCGTGGGCTGAGACTACATTCACTTTCATTTTCCTAACACTAGGAAATCAACAAAATCTCTTATGTTGCTACATTGGCAAGAAAAAGTCATTTTTATTTTTTTTAATAGGTTCTGGTTGAAAAAGGAAATGTCATTGCCTATTTAAATAGAGTATTCCAAAGAAAAACTGAAGACAGTTTATTCTTCCCCTGTGACTATAAAAACTCAGGCCCTCCTTCTAAAATGAATGTAAATAAACCTCAGGCCAGGAAGCAGCCCTTCTAAATATAAGAACTGGTGAACCTGGATTCCTGTGCTCTCAGATGTGGTTCTTAAAGACAACTCTAACAGGGCTGGAGGAGTTAGCTGTTTTTGGTGTCAGGACTCTTTTAAAAACAATTCCCTGGAAGATGGAGTACTAAATACTTTCTCTTATCTTCATAACTTCTCTGAAACTTCTCCAAAATAGAAGCTATGAGTAAGAGATAAAGCAATTTCAGCTGCCTCCACAGTTTAGGAACCCAGGAACAGAAACAAGATAAAAATCTGATAAACTAACACAATACTACTAATCTTTAACATGCTTTCTCAGTATCTACTCACCCACTGCCCAGTCCCAAACAAGCTAATGCACAGGCTTGTACCACAACTCAACAACCGCACTCCTTCCTGGGGTGTCAGAGATCCAAAAAGCAGAAATATGCTCAGTCTAAGCTAAGAGCACAACAATGTTGTATGCCACAACAGAGCTCAGCTGAAGAACTGAGGGACAGAGGAACCTGAGGCAGAACACATGTGTGAAGTTCTGTGGCATCCCACTAAGGAAAGGCAAAATTATCTAGCTGGGGTCAGTTCTGTCCCCTCACAAGCCATTTGTGGCAAAGACCGCAGTTGGTGAACTATGAATTGCCCATTGTGAGAGAAAATTGAGACAACTTTTAGATACAGCCCTGAAAGAAACTACTATTAAAGGGGAGAGAGTTAGAAAGTGAGCAAAAGGAAAAAGTAAGGAAAATTGCTGAAATTACCAAAGATCTTAGGAATAAAAAAAAAACTCACTTAAAGACCTTGAACATAAAGCACACAAACCAACAGATAAGATAATAATAAAAGAAAGAAATATGGGCTACTGATCAGAGAAAAAAGTTCAGGCATTCCTAAATAAATATTATAAGACAAAGGAAATGAATCAATGCCTGATAAGGCAGAGGGCCCTGTGGATTCCAAAGAAAGTATGCTCTTAAATAGCTTAAAAGAGAGTAAAAATTTTGAAAGCAAAATTTGTGGCCTGCACAGTGGAAATACCTGCCAGAATAGAAAAACTTGAATCCACTGTGGCAGGTCCCACTAAAGAAACAAAACAGAGGATAACTACCTTGGAATGCAAATACAAGGAAGTAAAGGACAGTGTGGAAGAACAGAAGCAAAAAGCAAAAACATTAAAAGAAAATGTGATCTCCATACAAGCAAAACATACTGATTTCAAAGACAGAATGCTCACAGAAAACTTAAAGATTGTAGGTCCCCAGAAGAACATGACATGCCAAAAACCACGAACACCATAATGTAAGAAATAATACGAGAAAACTGCCCAGAATTTCTGAATACAGAAAACAAAGTCCCAATCTAAAAAATGCACAGATCACCTCCAGAAACAAACAAAAAACTATTGTGCAAACTCCAGGACACATAGTGGTTAAAATTAACATGGACAACAAATTCTACAAGCTACTAGGAGAAAGATTTTTAAATATAAAGGAAAAGAAATTCAAACAACAAAACTATTTTGTCCCTACTAGAAACCACAGAAGGGAATAGAATAATGTGTTCTGGAGAGTAAGGGCCTCCAGATGCAACTCAAAATTACCTACTCTGCAAATCTCAGCCTAGCCATTAAAGAAAAACCATGGTTGTTCAATTGAAAAAAAAAAAAAGAAGAGTCATTCACAACATTGCTAGAGAGAAAACCAAGTATTTGGAAGCCTTTCTTTTGGTGTGGTATAACAGAAAGGTGAGCTGGACCTACAGTCAGAAAGTTTAAGTCTGAATCTTACCTCTGACACTTATTGGCCACCAGCAGTCTTCTCACCCTAGACAGGACTCTGCCCTGTGGTCCTCTATTCGGATCGGGTGACTTTGTGAGCTGTACCAACAGGTCATGATTTGCCTCGGCTAAGTTCCCTTCACTCCTGACTTGACTCCTGATTCTCCAGTCCCCTCTATCACCTCACTAGTATCTTTGCCCCAAATGGATGGTATCTCCTACCCTCTTTCCAGCCTTCTTTTATGATTGTTTTTTAGTATCTACATAATACTTTGCGTATGTTATCTTATTTTATACTAAGAACAGTCCTGTGAAATAGGCAGTATTAATATAATCCCATTTCTTATATATGTGTTGTCTTTCCTCATTAGAATGCAGTTCTTTTAGGATAAGGATTATTTTTTCTCCTTGTATTTTTATCCAGCTAGGAACAAAAGAGGGGGGCAGCTGACTGGTACTGAGGATTGAATGCAGGGCCTGGAGTCAAAAAGACCTGAGTTCAAATCCAGCCTCAGATACTGACTAGCAGTGTGACACTGTACAAGTGTCTCAAACTGCCATTTGCCTCAGTTTCCTTATCTGCAAAATGAGAATAATAATAGCCCCTACCTCCCAGGGTTGTCATGATGATTAAATGAAGGTAAAACTTGTAAAGCACTGAGCACCTAGCATCTTGTACCATATACATTTTATATACTATATAAACACTATACAATATATAATATATAAACTTTAGCTATTAATATAATTGTTATATTATTAGCATTATTATTCCTCTTCCCTCCTCTCCATTTTATACAGGATCCAGTGCATACATCAGTCACTCAGTAAATATTTATCAAATGAATGAAAGCTTGTAATACATGTTTCTATTCTCATCTTATGACATAGGCTTCATAAAAAGCATTTTGCTATATTAAGATGAATTATGACCTCGTCCCATGCCCCACTACAGTTTAACTAATAAGGCTTTTGGGTCTAACAATGGCAGGATTTGACTGGAGTCTTGGTCTATTTGTTTAGGATGCCACGTTTCCTTTACCATTGTGTTAAAGAGAGTTTCAGTAAGCTGGCAGTTAGGAGCAGAAACAATGGGACAAGTTTAAAAAAGTCACAATCAGCAAGACAGTCAATGTTAAAAATAAAATCTTTTGTGTTTGCCAACCATCTCAAGAGTTTAAATTTGTTTATATTCTCATATTTTTTTTTCAATTTTACTCCTGTTAAAAATTCATGATTTGAGGTTTGTACTTTAACACCATTGATTTTAGTCCTGGTCAAAAATCCCAAATTTCCCAAATTTTAATAATTACAATCCACATGAGGTCATCATCATTAACCAATATTTTTAGGCTATCTGCTATAAGAATAGCACCATGGGGGCCACAGAGGGAAATAACAGCAACAACTCCTATTTCTACAGCACTTTTTAATTTTAAAATTTCATTCAAAGCACAAGTCACTAAACACCAATTATGTGAAAAGCAATGTTCACAGTGGGAGATAAAAAACTGAGAAATGACATTTATCATCATCATCACGATAATGATAATAATAATAGTAACTCAGAGCATCTGTATAGGACTTTACGGTTTGCAAAGCTTTACATATTTCATCACATAATATTCTCTATGACAAGTGCTATTATGTTCCCTCTTTTGTAGATAAGAAAACTGAGGCTGAAAGTGGCTAAAGGTCTGGCCCATATAATTAGTGAGTGTCTGGGGCAGGATCTGAATTCAGATCTTCCTACCTCTGTTTTATCTACTGTGCCAACAGGCTACCTCTAAGGAGCTTAAATTGTACCATGGCATGGAGAAGAGGCAGAGCACAGAGAGACACAAGAAAATAAATGTCATATGAAGAAGGGTATGATAAAGGTATGGGAGAAATCTATGTAAAATATTCTAGGAAAATGAAAATCTGAGAAGGGTGAGAATATTTTAAGCTAGTGGGAGGTCAAAGCAGGGAAAGTCAGCAAAGCTTACAAAGAATTTTCTTCACAACACCCAAACAAATTTGAGATTCAGAATGGTTAAGTGACAGGCTTCTCAGGCTGGATTTGAACTCAGGTCTTCCTGACTCAGGCCCAGAGTTCAATCTACTGTGTTAGCTAGCTGTCTCTATCTATTTGATGGTTTTAGGCAAGTTATTTAAGATCTGTGAGAGTCAGTTTCATCGATAAAATGAGATTAGGCAAGAAGATGTCTGAGGTCCCTTCCGGTTCTAAATTCTATGAAACCTATGATTCTATTTTAAGGAGAAATTGGATAAGAGGCCTTCCCAAGGAGTTTCCTTCCAGTGAAATATGTCTTTTAGCAATATGCCAGAGTGCATGTTTGACTGGAAGGGGCCCAGCAGTATGGGAAGGCCTCCAACATAATCCCCTGCTACGCGATTCTTTACATTACCTCTGTCCCAAACAAAACAAAATCCTTATTCCCACTGAATCTAGTAGAAGAGTTAAGACAAGTATATAAATAACCATTACAAGATTGATTCTGATTAGAGCCAGCTATGGAAACAAAATTAAGAAGAGGCAGAAATCACTTCTAATAAAGGTGGAGGCTATTAGTAGAGAAGATTTCATGAGGTTAGATCTTATGGCTAAGATTTCAGCATGCAGATATGGGAGAAACAGATATTCTAGGTAGATCAAAAAGGATGTAATAAGATACTGACGTCTCAGGGGACCGTTATCAATTTGGCTAGTGTAGAATGTTCACACAGGCAGCCAGGTACATAGCTAGCAATCTAATGAATAGAGTTCTGGACTTGGGGTCAGGAAGGCTTGACTTTGAAAACAGCCTCAGACATTTATTAGCTATGTGACTCTCAATAAGTCACTTACACCCCTTGTCTCATGTAAAATGGCAAGAATAATGGCATTACCTCACAGGATTGTTATGAAGATCAAATGTTAGATAATGTATGTATAGTATCCCATCTGGGCTCACTCTTCCAACTTGGCTTCACATTGGCAGGTTCAGTCTCCAAAGGGAGGGTGATGTCTCTCAGGGTTCTTTAAGTAATCCTGATGATCACTAGGGTTTCTCTTACTGTTGCTCATGAGCCCCCATTTGCTATGCTCCCTATTGAGTTTCAGGCAGAGTTAATAAGCATTTAGAAAGTGGTTATTGACCATGAACAGTTGGTATACAATATTTTCCCACAAAAGCCTAGGGCACTTTCTCCCACAAGAACACAAAAAGTCCAGGGTTAATAGTGGGTTTAAACTCAGATTATAAAGTTGCATTAAACTTGGGTAGTGAAGCATACAAGTAGAGGACATGTGTGTCCAAAGGGTAAACTTCCTTTCTTTAGACAACATTCTTTTCTGGTTCAAGGGAGTCACATGCCCTCGAAGTTGCTTCTTTCTACAGGCTAACTTTGTCTATCTGTCTTTTGTTTCAGTATCTGTTCTTGGTTGTCAGTCTGCTCTGGGTTAGATGTGTTGTCTTTCTAATTGATCCCTTCTCTTTGATGACAGTCAGTGATAGGTGGGGATGGGGGTGGGGTAAAGAGGCAGAAGCTCTTTTCCTCTTCCCCCAGGCTCCAAGAGGGCTTGGCTCATTTAGGAATCCTTAACTTCAGAATTGAAATCTTCCACTGTTAGGCTAATCTACTCTGGAAGGAGCTCATTTATGAATTGACCAAGTTCTATGCCACACATAAATACAACGGGCAGGACTAGAGATCCAAAATTCATAAAGAGATCACAGGTTATAAACCATTTAAAGTTTCATTAGGTCCATTGATTGATTAATGCCCTGGAGAGTTAAGTGGTATGCGTATGCATGTGCATGTATAGTACCTAGGCTACACATACACATATATGTATGCATGTACATCTATCTCTTTTCAACTCTTAAAGTACTATGTAAAGGTTATTTATTTATTTATTTTTATGGTGGAGCTATTGCAGATAGGGTTGGAGAAATAGGCTGGAGCCAGATTATGGAAAGCCTTGAATGCTAAGCCAAAGCAAATGACCAGACAGAAACTGTCTTAAATCATGTATGATTTTTCAATCAAAAACAATATATGATGCACCTATTAGCAAGAGGTTTTCTCTCTCCACAGACTATTACAGGCAAGCAAAATTCAATTGCCTAATGAAATACTCTCATATGCCTTTTTAAGAGCATTCCTGGCCTAGTGCCTCACATTTTAGTAATTAGTATTAAATTGATGTGAATGTCTCTAATAACCAAACATAAAAGCTAAATCTTTTTGCTTTAGAATCTGTTTTCTATGGCAACCAAATTAAAATAGTCTTTCCTTTCCTGTATTGCCTCCTCAACAGTACATTGATTGAAAATGCTAAACAGAAAATATTCTGTCATCAAACCTTGGTAGTTTTTGCTCCTCTCCTTAACTGGTATTAACTCAGGCTTAAACCAAAGCCATTGAAAGGTCTTTGCAATTTTTTTAAACAAATATTTGAATGCTGGTTTGCAAGGTCTGTCAGATAGTATTCTTTTAGAGCAACAGAAAGCATGTAGAGATAGTCATTATAAAATTGGATCTTTCCAGAGGGAGAATGAAAATCTCTAGAACCAGAGCAGCCACCTGCCCATTTACAATCAACTGTAGAGATAGCAAACATGTGGCTCACAACACTCCCAAGTTCAGCCCCAAACCAGATTAAAATGTAGCTCCTATCTGATGTTAATGTGTTGGCATATTAAAATGTGTGTGTGGTTTTCTTTTTTATTCTTCTTTCTTTTTTCTTGTTTTGATTTTTTAATGTGTGGTTTTGTAAGTCAACATGTGGCTGTCAGAGATCCTTATATACAACCTATTTGAGTCTGACACCACTGAGCTAGAGAATTCAAGATAGTGAAAGGGGGGAGGAGGAGGAATACATGAAATATATAGATGTTCCATGTGACTTTTAGTCCATTTCAAACTCATCCCCTTTGGAACCTTTGGACAAAGTGGCCAAGATAAAGCAAATCAGTTCAATTCATGTCCCTTTCCCTGACAACTTTGGGTGAAGTTCTAATGAGCTGATAATAGTGGAGAGCTGGTAAAGGTAGAAAAAAATAAATAAAGCTATGGATAATTTAACCATTAGACAAGTAGCACCTGCATCACCAGGGCCTTACAACTTATGGGAGGAGCCCATATGCCATTAACAAAGTATAGCTAACTATTGCTTATTTTTAAGATAAGAGAGAAGGAACCAGATAGTCTGGTCAACTAAATATCTTGATTAATATGGTTACCAAGAGGAGTACACTGTGGATTGCGAGCCTTGGGGTCATTAAGACCTACTATAGATCTGAGTTCTTCTTTCATTAGCTGTATGACCATAGGCAAGAGACTTAACCTCTCAATGCCACAGACAACACAGGTCATAAGTTATAGATAAATTGCCTTTCTATACCATATAATGAACAAAATCATAAAAAATAAAATAATTATCTTTATATACTACACCAGAATTAACCTCCCATTCCCTTTTCTACCTGCCAAATCCAACCTTTATATTATCATAACATATAATATTACATATTATATCATGTTATATCATGTTATATCATATCATATCACATCATATTATATTTTATTACATTAATTTTCCCTACAAGAATTCCTCATTTCTTTCCAAATAAAGTTCAAATGTCTGGCATTCAAGGAACTCCACTATTTGGTTCCACTTTATCATGTTATTTTCATCCATGTATTTTATCACTCTGACCAAATCAGAGTTTTCTGCTTTACAATCTTGCTCCAATCTCTGTCTAGACAGACTTCTTGTTACTATCCATCCACATGCAACACTGCATTCAAAATGGCTTACTCAACATCCCTCCTTTGCACAGGCCATACCTCCTAGGCCTGGAATGCACCCTCATCCCCCATCTCTTGGAATCCTTAGATTTATTAAAGGCCTGGCTCAAGTATCACCACTTACATAATGCCTTTCCTGATTGCTACCACCTTAAATTACTTTATATTATGTACTTATCTGTATACAAGTCTTCTCATCTTCCAGCTCCCAAAGAGAAAGTAAATTCCTTGAGGGCAGAGAATATTTTTAATTTTGTCTTTGTTTTCCAGCATTTGTGGCATTTGTGTAGTACTTAATGACTGTTTGTTGACTCTAAGCCTCCATCCATATCCTATGCTAGAATGTCCTCTTTCATGATCTGCCTGCTGCATTCCTAAGCATCCTTTAAGAGTATGGGAAGCTGACTTGTGATTTGATTGATGAAGAAAAACTCACAAATCACTAAAGTACCCCCCCACCCCCGGTGTAGGTCAGCACCTTCCTTCTTCTGCCAACTCCAAACTGAGAGAATTTGTACTGCACTAAGAGAGTTTGTACTGCACTGACAGAATGTCCAGGGTCACAAAAGCCTGTGTGTGTGAAAGTTGACTTCAACACATGTTGTTTTGGTTCTAAAGCTGACTCTCCACTAAGCAACATGACCTCTCAGTGTAATAGATCCTTTAAAAAACTAGCTGAAATGCCAACTTCTCTATGAACCTTTCCATGACTATCCTAGGAACTAATTTCCCTCTTTAAACTTAATAGGGCATTTAGTTTACCTCTCTCTGGTGCTCTTATCAGCATGACACAGTGGGAAAAGTCATGGCTTGGGAATCAGATGATCTTGGTTCCAATCACTTCTCCATGGGAGACTATTGCTGGGTACCATGGGAAAGTACCTGGGTCAGAGTTTCCTCATATGTAAAATAGGGTTAGGCTAGATGACCTCTGAGATTCCTCTTGGCTCCAGAATGCCTCTGAGATCCCTCAAGAATAATAATCCTATGATTAAAGTTATTTTTATGTTCGTCCTAATCTTTTTAAGTAGGTGTAAATTTTATGAGGGTAGGGACTAAATATACTTAATGTGGTTCAGTCATTTCAGTCATATCTGACTCTCCATGACCCCATTTGGGGTTTTCTTCACAAAGATACTAGTTTGTCATTTCCTTCAGCTCATTTTACAGATGAAGAAACTGAGGAAAACAGGGTTCCACAGCTATTAAGTATCTGAGACAAGATTTGAACTCACGAAGAAGATTCTTCCTGACTCCAGACCTGACATTCTCTCTACTGTGTTACCTAGCTGCCCATCTAAACATACTAGATCTGGACTTAAAAGACCTAAGTTCATATCTTCCTGTACCTTATCTAAACTTTCTGTCAGTGCCTAGTACAGTACCACATATATTGCTAGCATTAAATACGTGCTTATTGAATTAAATTTTATAAAATAGAATACACTAGAAAATACTTAACTAAACATAGATCAATTTGAAGATTCAGAAGGATTTTAATAGTCTATGGCACTACAGAGTCATGACTGATTATCATTCTCACTACAAAAGATTAGTACAAATTCTGGTTAATTGGATCAAGGTGATCATAGGCACAGTGCTTTCTGCCTTTTTAATTTAATTTCTTCATGTATAATTTGAAGGAACTGAACCAGATGACATCTAAGGTCCTTTCCAGTTCTGAATTTTTTGATTTTGGATAAATGGGTTTTTATTCATACAAACTGTCCACTCCCCAAAAAATTAAGCTGCTTCACCTGAAAGCTCTTATTCTATCTGTGTGAGCTTGGATAAGTCACCCCCTCTTGGCCTCAACTTCCCATCAGTACATTAAGAAAATGGCACTAGAGTATCTTTAAGGTCCTTTTGACTTTAATTCTTAGGATGCTGCATTATAGCCCATCTGCCTTAAATGGAATTCTCCAATCCTATATTACAGTTCATTTGCCTATATATAAATACTCCAAAGAGTATTTTGGGCTGAATTACTCCTTATCCATAAAGCTTTCCCTAACCAGAGCAGCACTAACCAGTGTCTCATTTGCCTCTTAATCATGTATTGGCTCATGGTATCTCTTCTCTTGCTTCTATGAACTGCTATTTCAAGGATGACCAAAAGATTATTTGAATCTTTCAATTGTTATTTGACAGTTTCGTGTATACTAACTGTCAGCTCCTAGAGGGCAAGTATTGTATCTTGTATTTTTTTTTGTAGGCCTGATGTGTTACACTTATTAAATCCTCAATGAAAGGAGTGGGTTAGGGGTCTTTGAAAAAAAAAATCGGTGCCATTTCATCAATTTCGCCATGCCTCAAAAACAAAACAACAAAAAACAAAAACAAAAAAAAAATTGGATACTGGCAAAGAAAATGTTACCTCCTTCCTCCCCAATCCCCTACCTCAAAATAATGAAAAAAAAAGTTGTTCATGGTGTCATTGCACTTGTCTTCATTCAGTGATGAATATGGAAACCAAGGCTAAGTAGCCAGGTTCCAAGACTGTGGGGTGGGGCATACTCACATCTAAGGACTCGAGGCAGTACCAGCAGAATGCATGTTTGCAGTTTTTGCACATCATTTGGGCACAACCTTCATCCCGTTCAATGTACACTCGGCACTTTGGGCAGCGTTTGATTGGTGCGTCTTCCTCGTCTATTTTGAAAGATGAGCTGTGGGAGACACTTTGTTAGGTTTACTCTGCATTGCCATCTCAATCTTACTCTTTACCAATTAGCATTCTACATCTTCAGCAATACCAGTTTTCTCAATATAAATTCCAGAATGGTTTTTTTTTTCTTTTTCCTGTTTAAAGCACTATATTTACAAGAAGCAACTCACCTCACCAGGGCTGGTTATGTAAGATGGGATAATACCTTGGAAGCATATGAGGTATGAATATATGGGCACCTATAGTTAAGAGGGGAAAGCAGCCTTAGAGATTATCTAGTCCAAACTGCATTTTTATAGATGGGGAAACCGAGGCTCAGAGAGGTTAAGTGACTTGTATGAAATCCCATGGGTTACAAAGCAGTATCTGAACCCAGATCCTTAGACTATAAATCCCATGGTCTTTCTAATGTTAATATCAAATACATACACACAAACACTTTGCCACCCAAAGTTCTCCAAAGTAGACACCTGAGGAGACTGTCCACACTCACCTTTTAAGAAAATCCTATGGAAAAGTTAAACAGGATAAGCTCTTACTAAGGCTACTTCATATTCTCTCTAGTTCACTTATCCACATGTGAGAAATCATAATGGGAAGCAACATGGAGGAATGGAAAGAAAACTTCACAAGAAGCAAGAGGAGTTCAGGCTTCCAGCCCTGCTTCTACCTTTGACCTAGATGTGGGAGCAAATTACTTCGTTTCTTGGAGTCATATCTGTAAAATGGGGATAATACCACCATAACTCCAAAGGAAAGGAACTAAAACAGGTAACCTTAAGAAGTTCCTTGAGTCTTTATAATTCAAGATTCTGTGAATGACAGTATTAATAGAGACATGAGTCATCTACACTGAAAGGGAAGGAGCACAATTATACAGTTAAGTAGAAAACATACTAGCTTTGGAGTAAAAGGATCTGAGGTCCACCCTTTCTTTACTGCTTTGGACCTATATGACCTTTGAGCAAGTCACCTAACTTGCCTGAGCCTCGGTTTTTTAAATCTGTAAAACAAAGAAGTCAGACTAGATGGGCCTCTAAGGCTCCTTTAAGTTCTATGATCCTATATATTAATATTTATAGTTAAATGGTATTTACCATAGTTGGAAGGGATCTCAGAGATCATATGGCCCAGTGAGCTGGAATTCCCTCGAAAATATCGCCTATAAGATCAGTTTCAATGTCCATTTGAAGACCTTCTTTGAGAGAGAGAGCTCAGCACTCCATAAGGAAGCCTATTACTCTTTTGGATAAGTCTAACCTTTAGGAAAATTTCCCTCATGTCAAGCTGAAATCAAACGCTGCAAATTTTCACCACTGCTTTAAATTCATCTGCCTAGAGACAAGGATAACAAATCTAACCCTTCTGCCACATGAGAGGGCTATGAATATTTGAGTACAGCTATCTTCCTTTTCTGCACTGTTCTCTGCCCCTATAACTAAATTGTTTTCTTTTCTCCAGGCTAAACATCGGGCCCTCCAACTGTCCTTCATAAGACATGGTCATCATCCTGGCTATAACATCTAGATATGCAATAGCTTATGAATGTCCCTCCTAATACATGTGTAGCAAGAACTCAGGGCCACACTCCAGATGTTGTGCAACTAGGGCAGAGCAGAGTAGTACCTATCCCTTCCCTTGTTTTAGGCATTACATTTCCCTAAATGGAGCCTAAGATCACATTAGCTTTCTTGGCTGCCACATGGTGCTTAGACCCTGGGAATGCCCAAAGTGAAAGTCAGGCATTTGCGCGGAGAAAGCAGTACAGAATGACAGGTGCCTGTAGCTATTCACTATGTCAGATAGCTAGATAGTACAGTGGACAAAACACAAGTCAGGAAGACTTGAGTGTGAATCCAGTCTCAGACATATACTGGCTGTGTGATCTTGTTCAAATCACTAAACCACTGCCTGCCTCAGTTTTCTTATCTATACAATGAGAATAATAATAGCACCTACCTCATAGGGTTATTATGAGGATCAAATGGGACACTATTAATGAAGTCCCTTCACAAACTTTAAAGTGCTATGTAAGTGCTATTATTATGGCCACACATCCTCCAGTCCCTTTGGGGCCAGTGATCATTCTTTAACATGAGGAGTAGTTACAATTTACGTTCCTTGGGTATTTCTGATGAAGGAATTCAAGAGACTGTAACAGAGTATGCAGAAAACGGGCCATGGATAGAGCCAGAGCTAACACTGTGGCTGGAGAAACTGAACTGATGAAGAGTGACAGAATGGGTCAGTGAATGAGAGGTAAGTTGGGCGGTGGAGAGGATAAGCATTTGTAAAGTGCCAACTATATGCCAGGCACTATGTTCAGCACTTTATAAATATTATCTCATTTGAAGGTTATAAAGAAATGCAAATGGTTCGTGGGCATATCTGGCCATGGATTCTCAGCAGTTTGTTCATGAGTCTGACTATGGATCACTAGGAGGTATGCTTTGACCCTAGGACAAATTTTAATTGGTGGGAAAATTGAAAGTGGATCCTGGGGCTAGGGGCAGGCTGACACTTTGTTGGTGTTTCAAGTACCGAGACTGTGAGGCTCTGAAAGTGAGTGCCATCCCATGGACTGATTTGGGGAGTGATGAGGAGAGGGTGCTAACAGATGCTATATCTTCATGGCACAGTTCTGCATCCCTAGTAGTCTCTGAAGGAGAAAAGAAAACCCAGGGAGATGTCAGGATATGCTGAGCTTGGAGAATGATTGAGATCAGTGTGTCAATAAATAAGCCTATAGCAGCAATCCCCTAACCCCTCCATTTCTTTTTCACAAAAATGGTTGCTTCCTATCCTGTAGGGAGGATAAAGCAGATTTCTTGAAGACAAATGCAAGACATGGTATTTTTCCCCTATTAAATTTCACTTTAATAGATTAGGCCCATTATTCTAATAGGTTGTGAGATTTCGGGATTTGTCATCCAATAGATAACATTGTTCTCAGCTTCATGAGGTCTCAAAAATGATAAGCATAACATATGCCTGCTTTTCTATAAGTTATTGATAAATCTGTCAAACAAGAAAGGGTCAAAGGTACCATTCTGGGGCATGCCAAGGGGGATCCTGTAACCAGGTTGACAATGACCTAGTAATCACTATTCTTTGGGTCCAATCTTTCCACCAGTTGTGAGTCTACTTTACTATCATCTATCCCAAATATCTCTATCTTGTCCACAAGAATATTATGTGAAACTATCAAATGCCCTACTGACATTCTAATAAGTCATATCTATGGCAATATCTTGATCTGTTCATCTAGTTGCCCTGTCAGATCAGAAAAAAACGAGACTCCAGCATTGCCTATTCTTAATGAAGTCTATTGTGTTTTAGTGGTATTTACTTTTTTTTCTTAATGCTCATAAACCACCCCTTTAATAATCCATTCCAGAAATTTGCCAAGAATAAAAGTCAAGGCTATTAGCCTATAGTTTGAAAAATAACCTTTTTTCCTTTCTGGAAAATCTGGATATTTGTGCTTTTTCAGGACTGTTCAATCTGTTCTACCCATTCTTTCAAAGGTCAGTAATAGTGGTTCAGTAATCCCATCTGCCAACTCTTTAAGTATTCTAGGATGTGGTTCACCTGGGCGTGGTAATTTGATTTCATCAAGGGCAGCTAGATTTTGTTTTGTTTTTTAATCATCTACTTAGTGATCTTAAATCTCCTTATTTCTCTCTAACCTTCAAGATAAATTTATTTCCCTATAGACCTGGTTATAAAGGTCTTGTCTAGTACTATGATCCAAAGGACCCTCAATGCATAGGGAAATGTGATGTTTGAACCCTATTCTATCAGGCCTTGGGATAAAGAAACACACATCAGTATTTATTATCATCAGAATTACTATTATTAATGTCTTGAAATTTAAAATAAAATTTTACATTTCATCAAGGCCTTTACTTCTATTTATTTGAACTTCACCACAACCTCAAAGGTACATAGTGTATTATTATCACCATCTCATAGATGATTATGATTTAAGAGAGACAGTGTAAATAGAGTTCTGGGTTAGTACTTAAGAAGATCTAAGGTCAAATCCTGCCTGAGATAGTTGATAACCCTTGGCAAGACACTTAACCTCTCTGAGCCTCAGTTTCTTCATTTACAATACACTTACCTCACAGGATTATTGTGAGGATCAAATCAGAGGGTATCTCAGAGGTCTCAATACAGTTTTAAGCTATCAGAGCTTAAAAACACAAAAGATTTTTTGGGATACTCTGTATATGTAAAGTATTTTGCAAATCTTAAAGCAATTTATAAATATTAACTATCATCATCATCATCATCATTGTTATTATGGAAGAGGAGAGAAGAGAAGAAAAGAGGACATTTAAGTACCTACTATGTGCCATTTGATACTCACAACAACCTTGGGAAGTAAGTGCTATTTCACCCCCAATTTTAGTTGAGGAAACCGAGGCAGAGAGAGGTTACGTGGTTTGCCCGGGGTCATAAAGATAGTGTCTGAGGACAGATTGGAATTCAGATATTTCTGACTGTAGGCTTAGTAAACCAATGTCACTGAGCAAATTCAGAGAAGTGGGATAACTTTCTCAAGATCACACAGGAAGTTAGTGGGAGAGGTATGGCTTGAATGTAAATTTTCTGATTCTAAGGCCCACACTGGGCTAGAGCACAGTACTTTGGCCATGCTATCTCCCTGAGACCTGGAACTGCAGTCTAGTGGGAGTGAGGCAGCATATTTTGATGAATAAGGTGTCCTTGCTATCTCTCTTCCCCCTCACTAAAGATGGAAATTACAACAGAACCAAGTAACTCAGGGGATGTGTTATGTAATGTGGCAAATACCCCCAAGACATTCCTCATGTCCTAAAGACCCTTCTCCTAGGGGAAGACAGAGGCTTTCTGACCCCACCCTTCTTGCTGAAGCCTCATGTAACTGGTATAAGCCAGAAGCATCCTGTAAAAAGAGGCTACCTTGTTTCTCCGGGGAGGAAGGTGACTGGCATTGTTTCTTGGCAGCCTTGCCCAGGATGCCAGTTGGCTTTGCAAGAAGAACAGAATTCCATGTTGCATGCCTTACACTGCACCAGCTGTGGTGTTTGTGGCCCCATATCTTGAAGTTGGCAAACAGCCTGGCAAGTAGAAGATGGGCACCATGTCCGGCAGGGATCCAGCAGTACTTCTAGTGTAGGAATGTGAAACATCCAGTTAGAATTACAAGATACTCTACCTTCAATTCAACAAACACTTAACAGAGCATATAGTACTGAGGGACCTATGCCCAGGTTGGAATTGATCACTCTTTGGGTTCAGGGAACCACTGTGTTACGTATTGGCAGAGAAGTAAATAATATAGAATTCTTGCCCTCACAGAGTTTAGTGTAGTAGAAGGAGAGGATTCTGAAGCAGACAAATAACGATAATACCAAATAACATAGGCTAAGTACACATGAGAAGTAGAAATAGCATGCTATGGTTGAGATGACATTTATGCTACTCCTTAAAGGAGGGGAAAGGATTTCAACAGGAGAAGGGTGGATAGAAGAAATATTCCTTTATGAAAATTATTAGCACTGATACACCATTAATCAAATCATTCAAATGACTGGTAGCTACATTACCCTTCTTGTCCTGAAATTTTCATTTAAATCATGGACTAATTTCCGGGGGGGGGGGGGCTGTCTCTCGAGTATCAATGTCACTTGACTGCAAAGATTATTGGAGCTCAGGGTTTATACTTAATTTAAAACAATGACCCAAATCTACAGAGTGGTATTTAGAGGCTGCTCCACTCCACTCCCAAGTTTCATTTCAAAACTGCACTTTTTAAGATAAATACAACCTTTCCACTTCTCAGCCCTGTTATCAACTTGATTAAAGTCTTATAAATATTGGGGTAAGAGAACAGGCTCCCTTTCTCCCCTTCCCCATCCTTCTGCTTTTATTTCCTTAAAAACTGGGGGTGGAGGGGAATCTGAATCTTAAATTCAGGGACTGAGCCCTTCATCTAAAGCCATTCATTTAATTTTTCAAGCACTAATTTAATTTTTCTCAAGTCATTGCAGCCTGGTTCAGAGGAGGGCCCATGAGAAAATCAGATGCAATGGAAGGTAATGGAAGGTAATGGAAGTGGAGGGTGGGAAGTGACAGAGAAAAAGAGGTAATGTTATAAGGTCATAGGATTTGGAGATGAAGTGAGTATTAGAGATAACTTAGTGTAAACCTTTCATTCTACATAGGAGGAAACTAAGGCCCAGGAGTGACTTTCCCATGATCACATAAATAGTTAATGGAGATTTGAACTTAGGTCTTCAGACTTCCAATGGCCTTTCTGCTACTCCATGACATCTCTAGAGGTTGGAAATGCAGAGGCTAAAAAACACTGCCACCTTGAAGAGCCCTAATTATTCAGCAGCATGAAGTAATTGGAAATTATGTTGGAAAGAGTAGTGGGTTTTAGAGTCTGAATCCTAATTCTATTCCTTCTCACCTTGTTATGACCTTGGCCAAGCCACCACTTGTCTAAGGCTTAATTTTCTCATGTAAAAGATGATGGGGTTGGCCTAGGTAATCTCTGAATTCCTTCTTGGCTCTTTGATAAATTGACTCTAGGTTGACATTGGAAAGTCCGAGCAAAAGAGCACTAGAGAGAAATTTTAAATAAATTTGACAATTCTGTCTAAAAGTGACCCTGTATCCCTTTATGGACATGACTGCTGGATCCCAGGGAAACAAAATGAATGGCCTGAACTAAAAGTAACTGCAAAGTTATGTTTATTTCTACCTCCCACCAGTTCTTGATAGCCACAAATCTCAGACACCCCAGAGAGAAGTGCCAGGAGAAACAGGATGGCTCTTGGGAGGCAGAGTGGCATAAAAGAAAGTCCACAGAATCAGAAGACTTGAGTTCAAATCCTGGCTCTGGTACTTAGGATTTGGGTGACCTTGGCCGAGTCTGTCACTTTCTAAGCCTCCATTTTCTCATCTGCTAACTAACTGCTAAGGTCCCTTCTAGATCTGACATCCTATCATTCAGCTTTCCCCTTCCATGACTTCTCTTACTCCCCTTTTCCTGTCCCTATGTTTGGTCCAGGATCATATCTTTAAAGGACAAAAATTCACCCTGAGTCAGAAATAGGATAATGTTGCACCATTTCCCATGACTGACTGCCCACTTTAGCCTTTAGAAAATGACTAGATGGGGGCAGGTAGATGGCACAGTGGATAGAGCACTGGCCCTGAAGTCAGGAGGACCTGAGTTCAAATCCGGCCTCAGACCAAACACTTGTCCACGTCCTAGCCGTGTGACCTTGGGCAAGTCACTTAACCCTGATTGCCTCACTAAAAAAAAAAAAAGAAAAGAAAAAGAAAATGACTAGAACTCACCCAGAAATATTATCACAGTGCTGCAAAAGACCTTAGAAGACAACTAAACTGACTCCCTCATTTTATACATGAGGAAACTGAGATCTAATCAGGTGATTTGCCCAGAATCACACCAGTAAAAAGCAGCAGAACCATAATTTGGACCTAGGGCTACTATTTCAAATCCATTCCATTTTCCATTCAATTTCCTATGCCCCAGAGAACATGAGTGGATCACGTTTTTGTTTTTTGTTTTTTTTTCCAGCCCAGCTTGTATTTCCTTGAGTGTGTGCATTATACAGGGATATGTTAGTCCAGGGTCTTTCAACAGGAACAAAGAAATAGCCTAGATAGATAGCATTGTCCATTATGCTATCACATAATAACAGGCCCTATTATCGATAGGATTGTGAAGGAAAGGAGACATAGCTGAAGTTCCCATGGAAACTAATTTAATTTTCTGACTTTTTGAGTTTCTACAGTGTTAACACTGGGTTTGTTGCCTGGCACCTGGTGGGCCGGATTGTCATCAGGAGACATAGAGAGTGAAAGGGATTCTGGTCCAGTTCACCTGCCACACTGGCTTCATCTCCAGGAGGCACTTAACATCATGAACATATTGCTTATGGTCTCTGTGCTACGAATTCCACTAACATTTTCACACATTCCCCAGGCTTCAGTGGGTCATACTGCACATACAATGCAGGACTGAATCAAAAAGGACACACTAGGCAAAATTCACTAATTTTACGTTGGTGATATTGGAAGCTCTGGCCTAGTTCTTTTTAACTAAGCAAGACTTATCAGTAACTACAGATGTCTGAACCTTCTTATATCCTATCAAGTAGATTCTTTTAAAAATTCCATTTTGTCTTATTTTCACAAAGGTCCACATTCTCTCTTTTTCTCTCTCTCACCCTCCAGTGACACAAGAAAAAATAAGACCCCTGTTAGAAATATGTATAGTCAAGCAAAACAAATTGTCACATAGGCCATGTCTAAAAAGAAAAACAAAGAAAACAATCTCAATATTTGTTCTGAGTCTATCACTTCTCTATGAGGAGTTGGGGAGCATTCAACAATAAGATTTTAAGACATAACTCAAGGATTCTCAACTTATGAAAATAGTCAGGCCTTATTAGGTAGGATAATTTTCTAAGCAAATCGAAAGTTGTAAAATAAGATTTCAGGGGTTAAGCCTAATCTTTGGAGGAAAATAACAGTTGAGAAAGAGCTACCAATAAAAGAAAAGAAAGGAAAGGGAAAAAGGGGAAAGGGAAAGATGGGAAAGGGAGAAGGAAAAGGGAAAGGAAAAGGGAAAAGGGAAGGGGAAGGGGAAGGAAAGGAAAGGGAAAAGGAAAGGAAAAATAAAAGAAATTATTGGTAAGGTAATTATGAATAATATTCATTTATTTATTAAAACAAGGTCCTTAGGGATCTTTACCTTCTACCTTTGATAGTCTAATGAGAGCTCTTCACCTGGTTTTAAAAAGTAACCAAGCTGAATTTCTTTCAAACATTCCTAGGAATTCAGGGTTTTTTTTTTTAACCTGGTTAGATTGCCTTTTGGTCTGACGAATTCTGAACTTATTAGTTTTTAATAAAATGACATTTAGATAGCTAGAAATAGTTTTAATGTTTTAAAAAAGAAAGAAAAAAAAACAGTCCTGTATTCTTATTTTCTCAAGGAGCTCACAGACTAATGGAGTAGGCAACACACTGACTATTATATGCAAACAAGATATACATAAGATAAATTGAGGAGATAATCACTGCTAATATTTTGTATTTATCTATAGTGTGCTTCCCCCTCCCCATCCCCCACCTCAGGACATAAACTTGTAGAGGACAGGAACTACATTTTTTTTTTTAATCTTTGCAACCTCAAGTACTTGTAGCATTGGCTCAGATACTCAGCACTCAGTAAGTGCTTAATAAATGCTTGTTGCACTGTTTAAAAATAAAAAAGCAGTAATTTTGTATGAGGTGTTGAGGAGGAAAGCTCTTTGTTTTCTTTCAGGTTAAAGTGAATGGCCTTATTTTTTTTTAATTTTTAAATAGTTTCAAAAGATTCTTGGACAGGAAAAATTATCCAGCCCCCTTGTCTAACAAAGCAGTGACCCGAATGGTTTATTTACTTGTAACCCTAAATCTGGTAGTTTTGGTGAAAAATTCTCCCTCAGGAATGATTGCACAAGAGCTTTAAAACATTTTAGAATCTGGATTAACTAATTTTATAATTTAACATATTTGCTTTTTATAGCATGTGCCACTTTATAAAAGTGTTGTGTATGATGAACTTAAAAAAAAAACCCAACAGATGTCATCTAAATGTACAGACTTCTAAAAGCACATTCTAACACCATTTTTTAAAAGGAAAAAAAAATGCAGAATACACTGTTTTTGGAAGAAAGCTGTGACAGGCAATGATTTTCCCCTCAGCATTTAAAGCAAATTCACAAGATTCTGATCTGTGTCTTCCAACCAGACAAATGAACCAGTTGGGGTTTGCTTCAGAACTGATTGTGTATTCCACTTACATTTGAAAGTGTTTTTTGATTTAAAACCATCGTTCAGTGTTGAATACTAATAGGAGATAAACAAGATGGGCAAGGCTCTGAACATGTGAAGAAGAATCAAGTATACACATCATATAACATGCACAACCAAACAGAACTTCTGAAACTTCAAGTGACTCGGGGAATCTTTGTACAGACAAGTTTGGGGTAAATAATTAATTGTGGATGATCGGTTCATTTTCCTATATGATGGATGGGTTCAAAATCCAAGATATAATAATTTTTTTTTGGTTTATTTTGAAAAAAGAGAATTGATTTTTTTAAGTCAGGAATGTGCCCTATACTAGAGTTAAAAAAAAAAAAAGAACAGTCTTTCAGGAAACAAAGAAAAAAAAACTTGTCCTTCAGAGGATAACCACGTTATATTTCAATTCTTAGTGTACGAAAGTTATCGGGTGATTGGTTTTTAAAACTCACCATCTAAGGCCCTGTACTGGTGGTCTATGGTTGCTAGTTATATAGAATAAGTGATTATGGGACCTTTTCTGTCAGATCACACAAATTAAAACAGGAAAGGTACGAGGAGATAATCGAGGCCAACTACATAATTTTACATATGAGGCCACTGAAGCCCAAAGAGAGGGAATGATTTACCCAAGATAAGCAAGATTGTCAGAATCACAACCTAGGTCTTCTGATTCCAATTCCAGAATTCTTTTTGTTGATGTTGGACAGTGTAGAAACAAGGCCATTGGAGACATTCCACTTCAAACTCTTTATGCTAGCATGACTTCAAGCAAATCACTTACTTTCTGTGGACCTCATTTTACCTATCTATAGTAGATTGGACTAGATATTCTCTAAGATTGCTTTCTTCCCTAAATATATCATCTTTTGGTTGGAGGATATATACTCTGAGGGGCAGATAATTCTAGATAAATTTCACTTTAGCAGATTCAATACAACAAAATTCCAATTTAGGGATCATAGAATCTTGGGGTTGATAGAAACCTAAGAACCACAGAACAGTAAATCTGGATGAGAACTCAGAAAACTAAATAATAGAGCTTCAAAGACATTATGGAATCACAGACTATATAATGTAGTCCCCTCACTCTCATGTGAGTTTTTTAACCTGCACTAAACAAACTGAAGGATGATCACAAGAGATAATATAGATACAAAACACTTAGCAAGCTCTAATGTGCTCTATAAATGTTAGCTATTATAATGATGGTTGTGATAAAGATTTGTTTTACAAAAATAATTTTTACCCCTTCAAAGGCATGTACAATAACATTCCTTTAGATCGTGGGCTCACTGCAGATGATTTAAAATATGATTTGATTTATAAAGTTTCATTTTATAGCCAAAGTCCTATAATCCAAAGAACCTTGGATTTGGAGAAGGTCTGGATTATAATCAGGCTCTGAAATTAATGTTAATAAACAGGTGATTTTACCTTTCTAAGCCTAAGTTTCCTCATCTGTAAAATAATAATGTAGGACCCATCACATTGAGTTGTTGTAGGGAAAGGGCTACAAAAATATTAAATTATGTGGTTCCTCCCATTAATTCTAATTCTTTACATCATGACTAATGTGAAAATATGTTTAATATGACTGTTTAAGTAGAACCTATATCAGACTGCATGTAGTCTTGGGGAGGAGGGAGGAGAAGGAGAAAATTTAAAACTCAAAATCTTACGGAAGTGAATTTTGGAAATTAAAAATAAATTAATTATAAAAAATAAAACATTAAATTATGACGTAAATTTATGATGCTGTTATTGTTGTTATTCAGCTTTTCAATAAAAATAACATTTTTATTTCAAAAGATTGCTATTTCTCTCTGTACCCTCCCCCTCCAACAACGACAACAACAACAAAAACAACAACAACAACAAATCAGCAAGTGGGGCAGGCAAGTACAAGGACAATTACATACCTCTTTCAAACTGCAGCTTTTTATATCTTTGCATAATTTCAGACGCAACCATACATTCAATCTAATTAAAAACACAAAGAACAGAAATAAGCTTAAAGCTAGAGGAAAATCAAAAGCATATTTAAATGTGTATGACTTTTAAGAGCTTCTAGTATATAGGCCAGAGCAAACCAACCAGGTAATCTAATTGGAATAAGTTTTCATGCATTAAGAGACTCATTTGTATTATTAACATGCCTCATTCTCTTGTAGATGACCTCGTTTCGGGCAAGCTGCATCTGGGCAGCTAATTGCAGTTTCTAGTCCTTCTTTGATCAACAGCTCAACATACTGTTTCAGGCACTGTAAGAAAAGCAAAGAAAAGATATTTAAACATTCTTCCATTATGTTATCAACATAATAGTCATTAATGGAAAAAAAAAAGCAGAACTGTAGGTCTTCAAGATGATGACCACAAGTTGTCAAGAAATAGCTAAATTAAGTTTATTAAACCCTTATTTAAGAAGGCAAGGGCAAATATCATCCATCACAGAAAGATATCTATCTAAAATAATCCAAGTTTTGTTTGTTTTAAGAGTTCTGGTATATAATAAATCAACAAGTATTTATTAAGTGCCTAATAAGTTCCAGGTACTAAGGATACAAAGAGAAAAAAAATAATTCCAGAAATAAGTTTTATTTTGGACATGTTGAGATGCCTCAGATATCTTAAAAAAAAGACCTGACTATCAAGAATGACCCATTCCCAGTGTCTGCAGAATCACACCAATCTTCCAAATAGTTATTCTCAAATATAATAAATAAGATATCAGAGTCATAAAGCTTTGGATATATCCTTGGGTCTCTTTGGGACAGAACTGTGAAATGAGGAAGTTGGAATCTCGAAGAATAGTGTATAGAGCACTGCACCCGGAGTCAGGAAGACCTGAGTTCAAATCTAACCTCAGATGTTTATTAGCTGCATGGCCCTGGGCAACTCATTTAACCCCTGTTAGTCTCTGTTTCCTCATTTATAAAATGGAGATAATAATAGCATCTACCTTTCTGGGTCGTTTTGAGGCTCAAATGAGATAATAATTGTAAAGCCCTAGCACGGTGCCTATAGAGTAAGCACTATATAAATGTTAGCTATGATGATGATGATGATGGTAATGATGATGATGATTACATATGAAAGTTAAAATATGTCTACTGGCAAAGAAGCAGCTGGCACAGTAAGCTAGACTCAGAATCAGAAAGGCCTAGGTTCAAGTCTCTCCTCCAACATGTACTAGCTGTATGACCTTGGGCAAGTCCCTTAATCTCTCAGTACTCCTAGGAAGTTTTCTACCACAATACAATACAGAGTAGTTGCAAATCTAACTTGTTTGATGTGGTTTCCCTATTAGGAGTTCCCTATGCCAAAGGAATCAGAGGTTCAAACCAAAAATAATTTTTAAAAAATAATAAATAAGCAAATAATGATGTCAGCCCCAATGGATCACAGATGGCACCTTTTCTTTCTTCCTTTTTAAATTTTTTTTTAAATCAGCATGTATTTCAGTCTTGTAGCTAGAGGCTGGATTGGAACATATGTGATTAAATAGCCCCAAAGACTTGACATGTTGAAGCAGCTAACTAGCACAGTAGATAGAGCTCTGCACTTAGCGTTAATAAAACCCAAGTTCTAATCCTCTTTCCAACACTTACTAGCTGTGTGACCCTAGGCAAGCTCCTTATGTTAGCTTCAGTTTGCCCATCTGTATAATGAGGGAATTGGACATGATGACCTCTAAGGACCCTCCTAGCTCTAATTCTATGATACTGCAGTCTTCACAGGTCACTGGTATCCTCTGCTACCCCACAGTTTATGGAACTAGGTACCAGGATACCTTTGTGTTTGAGATGAACTCTGAGGCCTGTACCAGGTACTGAATGTCATAGTCTTGAGAAATATCTTCCTCTGTGCTTATTCATAGTGAGCAAGAGAGCAGCTTGAGAGGAAGAGGAAATGAAATGAAAACAGGATGGTGTAATGGAAAGAACACAGAACTCAGAGTCAAGAGACCTCAGTTTCAGTCCTTGTTCTGCAGCTAACTTCTTGTATGATCTTGGACAAATGGTTTCTCATACTGGACTTCAGTCAGCTTCCCCATCTTCTAAAAGAAGGGTGTGGATTAGATGGCCACTGTGGTGATGACTTAGAACTTACACATTCCATGAGGTGTGGCTCAGAAGAGCTAAACCCCCATATTACTGTTCTGGGCACCAAAATAATAGCTTTTTCAGATCCATTTTCCCCATTGTCAATTAAAGATGTTCAAGTGCTAGAGCAGGACCATTGTTGATAGCTCTCCCTATAAGTGGCATGTATCCTACTAGCCAGCCCAAATAGTAGGCTAAAACACAAGGAAATGAGAATGGAAGTGTCTGTAAATGAGGTTAGTTTTTGGTTTTCATAAAATTTAAATTCTAAATAAGTAGAACTACATTAATAAACAATGAAATACAAATAATTCAATTCAACATTTCCTGGACAAATACTAAGACTTAGTCAGTCTCACATTTTTAACATAAAGTTATCAAGCTTTAATAGGCCTTTGTTAAAAATCTCACAATTTAAGGACACTGACAAGATGGTGAAATCAACAAGTAAGCATTTATTAAGCCCCTACTATGTGCTAGGCACTGTGCTGAGCAGTAGAGCTACAAATAAAGGTAAAAAGCAAAAAAAAAAGTCTTCATTCTTAAAGAGCTCATAGTCTAATGAGGGAAACATGTGAACAACTATGGATCAATAAGAGATAGAGTAAATTGGAGATAATCCTAAAGGGGAAAGCGCTATCATTAAATGGGGTTGGGGAGATGGTGAGGAAAAGGTGATGGGAGTCACCTTTGGCTAAAAAAGGATTTGAAAGTTTCTTGCAATTACAGTCCCTTTGCACCATCAACTGGATGATTACAGTGGAAAAGAGAAAGATGTATCCATTTTTTTCAACTATATAAAGGTTGATGAGAATTCAAGTGACTGACCTCAGCATCCATTAAAAATGAGAATCTCAACTCCAGAGGTAATACATGATTCACAGATTCACATGTTATATTTAAAAATCTAAAAGCAGAAAATTATTTTAAAGTATCGAATAAAATTCGTCAAACTCATACATATGCTACGCAAACCCATATAGACTCTACTGTGGAAGTAGAGGCTATAAACGTACAAAGGTACATTTTACTGCTCTCAGTAGAATGCATATTCTCCTTATCTGTAATGCCAAAACATTACCAATATCCTAGCTGCCTCAAATCCATATACATACATATATATATATATATATACACACATAGATATGTATGTATGTACACATGATCACTTTAAGTGGTAAAGAGGAAAAAAAGAAACAAAGTGGGTACCCGTCAATTGAGAAATGAATGAACTGTGGTATATAACTATTAAATAGTATTACTACATCATAAGAAATTATGAATATAAAGACGTTAGAGGAAAGACTTGTGTGAATAAAATAAAGAAAGCAAAACCAGGGGAAAAATAAATAAAATGATCATAATGTAAAAGCAAATCATATTAAAATATATTAAAATTTAGATCATTGCAATGACCAAACTTGATTTGCAAGGACTGGCATCAGAAACTATTTCATTCCTCTCAACAGAGAGGTGGCAGACTGTGGATATAAAAGATAGGTATTGTATTTGTATATATATATATATATATATATATACCACCAGATGTTAAACTGTTAGATTGTTTTGCATGAGATATATCTCTTTGTTACAAGGGAGAGTTCAGAGGAGGATACAGGAAAGTAACATGGATTTATTTAAAGCTCTACTACATGGAAAATTGTTGTTGACGATGTGTTCTTTTTTTCTCTCTCCCCTCTAAAGTGAAATACTGAAATACTAATGAACTGGGTTTGTAAGTAAATCTGCTCACCGCTACACGATTTGCTTATTGTGATCTCTGTGCCTTTGTGTCATTTTCCATGTTTTCTTACTCATATCTGATTCATCCTTCAAAGCTCAGCTCATCTCCTAGTTCCTCTAGGAGGCCTTCCTTGATGATGCCACCCCCAGTGACTCTCCCTTCACTTAAATCCTTCTGTACTTGTCTGAATTTCATAATTTAGCATTGTTTTATATCAACGCATAATGTGATCTTAAAAAAAAATACTGTCTTGTTCTCAAAATCAATTCATATGTCTTTATTGTGTTTGCCTAACTAGATGATAAACTCCTCACGGATGCCTTTCCATCACTATCCCATATCTCACATGGCATTAAGTACACAGTAGGGAGTCAATAGACCCTCTTGTTCTCCACGTCCATCAGCATCCATCAGTATCGGGGGCTTGACTCACAACTGTATCAGCTGTGGGTACCACTATGTCCCAGAGTGGCCAGACCCATAGAAGTGTCACTGCTGAGTTGGGGACTTGGATAACTTAGGCTGATGATGAAGAGGCAGATCAAGGTGTGATAAGACTGGCCGGCCTGACTACTAACACAGGCGAAGACAACCTAGGTTAGGAAAGATGTGCTATCCACTACAGTGGAACTATGGCTTGCTTTATTGTCCTCTTCCACAGTATCAAGCCAACCTGTTCCTGTGTTTGACACACAGAACAATGTCAGCCTGTAGCTCAGGAGGCACATTAATTATTCTTCCCGGTGTTTCTCAGCCAGGAGTTGCTCGGTCCTTTATATCTCCCAACAAGGGGGGGCTGCCTTACTAGCAAAGGGGCACATGGGTAGGCCGGGCCAGTGTGGCAAAGCTGGAAAGTGCTAACCATTCTCAGACCGAAATGGGTGGACCACAGACCGCCATGGTCTATTGCCCTCAGGACAGCCTGCCAAATGCCAGACTGTGCTGGGTGCCCTCTAGCCAAGAACATGGCACCTTTTGATGTCAATCAAGGCCCTTCCAAGTTTAGAGTGGTACAGGCCCTTGACAAAGTTCTGCTTTATTTGAACCCAGGTTTCCAAAGACTGTGCTGGGAATTTCATCAAAGGGTCAGTTCTCTACCCAATCCCCAGTTGAAGCCAGCTCCTTGATTCAGCACTTGATTCTAGTGTACAATTATTCCAGAGAGAAGGCCTGCAGGTTAGAATGTGCTAGATACAGTGGATATGGCTTTAAGATGCTTGCTACCACAGGGGATAAGCCAGGCTGTGTTGGAAAACGATTGGGTAGGAGAAAGAGCACTGATGTGTTCCCGGTCAAGTCAAATCTTTATTCTGGGCCTCATTTTTATCATCTGTAAAATGAAAAATCATCTAATCTTATCCCTTAAAGTCCTTTCCACTCTGAATAAGATTCTATGATGACACTAATACAAAATAGAAGGTAACTAAACCAGTAACAGAAAACCGGGATAAAAGAAAGATTTTTGACCACTCAAAATCTCTTTTCCTGCTTCCCTATCTCCCTGGACATCATTGTGGGCATCTGTATATCATTGTTAAAAGACCATCTAACTGCCCATGTGGCATTTTGGCAATTGCTTTAACAGCTTTGCTCTTTATAAACTCTGTACCAATTTGGTATAGTGGAAAGAAAGTCAATTTTGAAGGAAAAAAAAAGTATCCAAATAATATCCATCCTGCTTTCTAGCTACATGCCTTTGGACAGGCCACTTCCCTCATCTGTGTCTCAAGGTCTCCATCTGAAAAAATGAGGGAGGGGGTCAGTTAATCAATAAGTATTTATTAATTAAGCATTTACTATATGCCAGATATTGTTAAATTCCAGGGAAATAAAGAGAGGAGACCAAAAACAGTCTGCTTTCAAGGAGTATACTCTAATGGGAGAGAGAATGCATAAATATCTCAGTACAGATAAGGCATATATAGCATTTACCATGTGCCAGACACTGTTAAGTTCTAATGATACAAAGTAAAGCAATTAACAACAGTTTCTGCTCTCAAGAAGTATATTCTAATGGGAAAGAGAACATATAAATATCTCTATACACATAAGGCATAGACAGAATAAGTGAAAGTAACGTGAAAGGGGAAAGCTTAAGCAGTTGTGAGGCCTAAGAAAGGCCTCCTCCAGAAGGTGGGATTTTGAGCTCAGTATTGAAGACAGACATGAGAAGACAGAGCATTCCAGGCACAGAGGACAGTGAGAAGGTTCTAAGATGGCAGATCAAGTGATCTGTTTAAGGAATTGTAAATAGCCCAATGTAGTTGGATCAGAGAGTGTGTGGAAAGAAATAAGGCTGAAGAAGGCTAGAGAAGTAGAAAGGGGGCAGGTTATAAAGAGTTTTAAATGCCAAAGGACTTTGCATTTGATACTGGATTAAATAAGGAGCCCCTGGGGCCTCTTAATCAAGGCGATGACATAGTCAGCTAGGTGGTGCAGAGGAGAGAGTTCTGGGCCTGGAGTCAGGAGACCCTGAGTTCAAATATGGCCTCAAACATTTAGTAGTCGTGGGACCACAGGCCAGTCACTTAACCTCTGTTTGCCACAGTTTCCTGAACTATAAAATAGGGAAAATAACTGCATCTACTCATTTTATCTTGTTTTGAGAAGCAAATGAGATAATATTTATAAAGGGCTTAGCACACAGTTTTTTGCTTAAATGCCTCTTCCCTCCCTATTCCCTTTCATTCTGATTATTAGTAATAGTCTCATATTTTAATAAAGTGGACCCCATTTTCACAAATATCTCAGAAAAATCACCTTGGCAGCTAGATTGGAATGGTGAGAGATCTGTGGCAGGAAGAACAACTTTACTGCAATAGTAAAAGCAAGAAGTGATGGTCTGAACCAGGGTTTCAGTGCCATTACTTGAGAAAAGGGGATGTACCCTAATGATCTCGTAAAGGCAGAAACAGCAAGATATGGCAATGGATCAGACATGTGCGATGAGCAAGAAGTTAAGGATGACACCAAGGTGGCAAGCCAGGGTGACTATGATTGGATAAGATCACCTCAAGTCCCTTCCAACTCTAAATCCTATGATGCTACTTCCCTCTATGAAATTTATGACAGCCAGTATCCCAAGGAATGCTTCAAGTTGGAAAGCTGGCCAATGTGGCAAAACCAGAACTTCAGAGCAATCAGAACTATGTCCTCATAGTAAGCAACATATTAGTAAGTTATTATTAATTAGTTGTTATTATCTCCTGTTGTTTTTGACAACTTGAGGGTCAGGCGAAAGAAAATGAGGCTTTTGATGTCTTCCTCCAGACTTTCAGAACTTGTGGTCCCATGATTTGCTCCTTGTTTGGTTTTGAGAGAAGTTTAAGGTAGTTCACAGAGTTTTAGATTTAGTGTTGGGTCCAACCATCTCATTTTTCAAATGAGGAAACTAAGGTTCAGAGAGGTTAAGTGATTTGTCCAGGGTCACACAAATAGCAAGACAGGATTTGAATTCAGGTCTTTCTGACTCTAATCCAGTACTCTATTTACTGTGCCAGAGACACGAGAGACAAGAAAGAGATACACTATGTTAATTTATATTACAAAAATGATCACTTAATAAAATAGATTAATTTACAAAACATACCAAATGATAATGAAGAAAAGGAAAAATATATTAATATCCTCTCTTAATTTGACTGTGATTATTCAATTTTGGTCCTCTCAGCTTATTCTCAATGTACCATTGTTTATGACATGCTAACATAATTTTTGCTGCTCACTAGGTTATTAACAGCCACCATGCCTTGAATTCATTTGATCCAATACTTTGTTCATTCCCAGAATAGCTAGTCTCTGGTTTCAGTCTTCAAGAACAGCCTAAAGCACCCTTCCTCTCCCCATGGCAATCTGCTGCCTTTTATAATGAAGGCAACATCCCAGCAAGCTCTAATTAAGCTCTTAGCAGGCTCTGAGTGAATGACTCAGTATGATTCAACAACCTGATGTTGTAAAGAATTCAAATATTTTGAAGAGCAACAAAAGTTCACAATAAAGCCCTGTAACACAATTATAAGATGCATTTCTTTACAAGTATGATAAAGCACAACCATTCTTTGGCTTTGCTTTTTCCATTCCTTCAAAAAAAAAAACAGAGAAGGGGGGATATTGGGAAGGTATATGCTTTTCTAAATATATATTCTGTCCTGGTACATAATTCTCATGCTGTCAATCAAATGAAATGTCTAGTTTATGATTCTGCACCTTCAAGCTTGTCACCATGTTCAACAAAAGAATAATAAGTGGGCAATCCAACCCACCCAGGACTTAGTGCCTCAGTACTGCTACTACTTATTTCCAGCCATAAGAATCTCATTAAATTTACCCTATTTTTCATACCTCTGACAGATTAATTCTCTCAAAATGCTGATTTCTTTGCGTCATTCTCCCATTCAAAAGATGTCAATGAATCCTCCTTAATCACTGGATAAAATCCAAATTCATAAAGCTGGCATTTCAGGACCTATGCAATTTGTCCCATTCTACCTTTCCAAATTTTAACTATTCTTTTATACAGACCATTTGTCCAGATATTTGCTGAATTGAATCAATATCTGCTGAATTAGTTGATAATTAAATTAATCATGAAAATAATAATTATGGATAAATAATTCAGAGACTCTCAGCACTGAAAAACTGGTTGTAAATGGGTCTGATTCTCTTGTTATTGCTATGTTCTATCTGTATTCTTACTTTTCCATGAGTTAAAATGTGTGAAAAATAAAACCTTCTTACCTTTAACATGATGATAAAGTATATAGATATTAATCAATCAATAAAATGTGTCAGAAGGAATGGAAAAAGCAAAGCTAATCACTACAGATACAACAAAAGTCAAAAGACAGTACTTTCCCTCAAGGAGCTTACAATCTAATGGGGAAGACAGGTATATATAGGATAAATATGAAATGATTAAAAGGGATAAATCACTGGAATAAAAAGGCGTTATGGAAGGCTTCCTGTAGAAGGTACAATTTTAGTTGGGACTTGAAGCCAGGGAGGTCAGTGGTTGGATCAAAAATGCCACAAAAACTTCCCTGTTCTGACTTTCAGAAGTAGCATGGCATAGAGAAAAAGGGGACTGGAGTTAGAATCAGAAGACATGGTTCATAGTTTCATGAATGGACTTCAAAAGCCATTTAGTCAAAACTTTTGATTTTACAGATGAGGAACCTGAAGCCACTGAGGTACTAAGATTTGTCTGAGGTCACACAGTAAAAAACCAGGTTGGAATTCATACCAATATTTTCTGATGCCACAATCCAGCATTCTTTCCTACATTGGTTCATTACTTAACTGTGTAACTATGAACAAGTCACTTAACCTATATTTTCCTCATCTGTAAAGTGGAAGTAACACTGTTTCCTCATATAGATTTTGTGAGCAGCAAGCTGTGCAAATGGTTATATGAACCATTATGTTATATGTTATTAGTCTGGACTGTTTTAAGTAAGTTGAGAGCTCATGTTCTCTGCACATCCCAGCACATCCCTGGTCCAACGAAGTGGCTCCCTCTGGAATGAACAGGAACACAGTTCAAGTAACTGATAGAGGTGACCTTCTAAAAACTGATAGAGGTACCCAGTGATCAGGACATTATTTGCAAAAGTTGTATATTTCTAACTTCATCTTCTAAGGGGTTCACAAGAAAGTCTCAACTTAAAACATTTAACAATTGTGGGCAGTAGTTTGCTACAACTATAAAAAGAAGGACATCATATCAGGCAGGACTTCCTATAAGTCATCGTGTTTCCTTTAGTTAGTATTAATAACATGCCCCAAAAAGCTTATTGTACATGCTAGTTGTTGCACTATCTAATACAACTGGGTTAAGGATCCCAGCATCAGTAATAAGCTCTGCTCTGTCAACAGCTAAGGCATGGAGTGCATGCTGTTTATGTCTGTGTTTTATTGAGAACACAATCCACAAAGTCCATGAGGCTTTGAGATGAGAAGGGGGAGAACATGAAGAGTTTCTTCATCTTAACACCTCAAATAGCCCTAATAAATCATTTTTTAAAAAGAACTCTAACCCTTCTACATGAGAGAAGAACTGTTTTCATTACAATATTTCCTAGTACAGTATATTCTTAGTAGGAACATAAGATTATGGACTGGAAGAGACTTTAGAATCACCCAGTCTGACTCCTTCACTTTATAGGTGAGAGCACCCAGAAATGGAAAGTGAATTGCCCTGGGTAACACTGGTAACAAGTGGTAGAGCTGAGGATTCAAATCAAAATATTCTGACTCCAAATTAGGTGTTCTTTATCTAATACCATGACACCTCCCTTATCAATCAGTCAACAAATATTTAAGTACCTATCATGAATCACACACTGTTATTTGGCACTGAGGATAAAAAAAAAAACCAAAAAACCAAAAGTGTAACCATATCTGCTGCCACAAAGCTTAAATTCTATTAGGGGATATAACTCATATCAGGAAGTTGTGGTCAGGAAAGGAAGCTTTGCTCTAGGCACTCATGGGTGGTGAGTCGAACACTAGATTGTAACAATATTTCCAGTAGCCATGGTAAAATTCAAATATTGATTTAATTATTGTTCCCCGTGGAAAAGGTGAAAAGCAGGGAACGGTACATGGGAGGTAGCAAGGCAAATGACAAAATGACCTTGCTGTTTAGGGCCCTAGTGTCTGATGGATGGTTGGATGGGATGAAATATGTTCTGAAACTGATCAAATAGAGCAGGTTGAAATGAGGATTGACCGACACCCTCAAATCCAGTCAGTTCTGCTTCACGAAGCACCCCAAAGCTAAGGAGACTGTCTGCTGTAGGGTGGGAGTCAGGGATGGGGGTCTCTGCAGGTCCAGTTCTAAGGTTCACTATTCTTGATAAGGAGAAATGGGCTGTGGCAGAGCAAATGACAAGACTCAGCTGGCCAGGCTCTGTTATGGCTGACTTAATGGATGCTTATGAAATTTATGAATTAATTAACAAATTAATTCAGACAAAATCAGACCCCCTTATCTAATATTTATTCAATAGGATATGCATGATTGTTTCAGCTAAGGGAACACTATTATGTGCACATGTTGTTCAAATAACAAGGAAAATAAAGAAGTTCCTGAAACAAAGAGGTTCTAAAGAAATGATTAAAATCTACTTACAACATTGAAATCCTTTATCATAACCTTCACTGGGCCTGACATGTGGCAAGAGTGAACAATTAAAGGTACTCTGAAGATGGAATGATAAACAAGATATGGCAGATGGAGGTATATTTTCCTACTGAAACCATGTAATAGTCAATATTAATGAGATTTTAAGAAGCAATATCACTCCCAGTCCTTCTAGTCATATAACACTCTGTTTTTTCCTTTGATTGTTTAAGAAGTCAAAGTATTTATTAAGCACCTACTATGTGCCAAGTACTGTGTTAAGCACTGGGGTTACAAAGCAATGCAAAAATAATCAAGGAGCTCATAGTCTAAATGCAACTCTGATCCTTCCTTCTAAAAGTGATATGTATATTAATCAAAATAATGTTATTTCATTTAAATTTGACAATCTTGTATAAATTCTTCACCAAAGTTCTACACTGTTGGCTTATGATCACCTTGTGCATGACCTTGGGTTCTTTGGAAAATGCTATCTGACATGCTGGGAAACCTTGAGGTGCAGGCTCAATGACAGATTGGATGTGTTATGTGAAGATCAGAATTCAAAGAGATTCATTACCAGGTTTACCACTCAATAATTAATTTCTTTGGCCATGGAAATCATGACTGTGATCTATGGAGACTTAGAGGTACTGCAGTATGCATCAGTGGAGGGAGTACCCATGCTGATAAAATCACAAGTCCTTAAAGGATGGAAGTAAATGCCTTCTACAAGACAATTGATGGAATTTTAGAATGGATGGAAAGTTGGAAGATCAATGGGATAGAAGCTAGCAGGCCTTTTTTTGTCAAGCAATGTGACATAATAGAAAAATAAAAAAAACATCCAGTCAAAGACCTTGGATTTGAATCCCAGCTAAGCAATTAGGTCCCTTGTGTAAGTCATATCTTCTCCATGGGTCTTAATTTTCTTGCCTATAAAATTCAGAAGTCAAGCCCCTTCCAACTTTAAATCTTATAATCCATGTATCCATGGAAGGCAGAGGACAATTTCATTTCAACAAATATTAACTGAAGGCTTCCTCGGATCTGGGCTAGGAAAATGATGACAACATAACAATATATCTAAGCGTGAAATAATATGTAGACCAGAAACTAATCAACGTACCTGGATCTTTGCATATGGACTTCTACCATCCAACCTAAATTTCCATAATAGAGTTTTAAGAACCACCACCCCCCAGGCTACTTCACTTTAAATCTCAGTTCTATCTTCTTCTAGCTATGTGACCTTGGGTCAAGAATTCCTTTAGAGGACCCAGTTTCCTCATCTGTAAAGTGGAAGTGGAGGAAGGCAATGAGGTAGACTAGATGACCTAGTTTCTAGCTCTAGAACCTATGAACCCAATACTCTAAGGTACCTCATACCTGGATCGAGGCTTGTCTTCTATGGGTTTTGAAGTGTTTATCTGCTAAGTACTTTGGAGGAGAGGGCAAGAGACAGAAATGGTGAAATAGACCTGATATTTCATTAAAATATTACTAGATTATTCAGGGCATCATCTTCCTGAAGGCAGTAACAGCCAGCACTTGTAAGTTATTTAGAGTTTGTGAAATATCTTACATACATCATTTGATCTTCATAACAACTGTTAGAGTAAACAAAGTTCACATAAGCTTAAGTGTCTTGCCCAGGCTCACACAACTTGAAAACGTCTGAATCAGGATTCAACTCATGTTTTTTGTTTATTTGTTTGTTTGTTTTTTTCTCACACTGGTCCTACCACTTTAGCATTTCATACACTTGACAGCATATTGAATGGACATGCTGTCTAAGATATGTAGTGCAGAAGTATATACTGGGAAAAAAACCCATCCATTTCAACAGGAGAGAGGAGTATGAAATAATGGGAAGAACTATGTTGATAGAGTCAGAGGATCTGGTTTCAAATCCTGACTTCGCTACTTATCATTTATTATACAGTTTGTAAAATGAATGGGTTCAAGGTGTTATCTCCACCTTTGATTTTCTTTGGAAACAAAACTGGAACTCACTGTTTAACACACAGCCATAGGCTATGACAACCAGCAATCCTGGATTCTAACCATATGGTGACATTCTGAGCTTTTCCTAAAGCAGCTGTTTTCAAGAGGACTGATGGAATCTGCAAAACTCAGCAATGCTGCATTACACCAAGCTTCCTACTAGTTCTCTAGGCTCTGTCCTACTTAACACTCATAGCCCGCATAGTCTTGCTCTGGACCCTTACAGTTCTCTAGGCCCCAAAGCTGGAGGAATTTAACTCCTTCCTGGAAGTTAAGCCCTCCACAAAGAGTTCACTAAGAAAGTCAGTCCTGAGGCACTGTCCTGTGGAAATAGCAAAGGAATTAAAATTAAGAAACCCAAGTTCAAATCCAGCTCTTAAACTTAAAAACTTAGGAACCCAGGGAAAGTCTATAAATATTCATACTAGAACCATAAATGATTATAGCATAAGGACTGGTTTTTATAAACCCTAAATCTCGCTCTCATTCTCTCTCTCTCTCTCTCTCTGTATATATATATGAATTGTTAAGCTATATACATATATATATGTATATATAGGAATTGTTATTCCTTGGTGGTCTCACTGTGATCTCACGTCTCTGTTTTAGTAAGTGAATTTCTGCTCTGCTCACAAAAGTCCTATTCTCATAGGCCCTCATCATTGCCTTAGTTGCCTGCCCAGCATCCTAACTGGAAAAGATGTTATTTTATACCAGTCTCTTGATTTCATCCTCCCTATCCCATGTCTGCTCTTGTTCTCATTACCTTCCATATCTAGAATAGATTGCTCTACAGCTTCCTTTGTCCCCTTCACCCAACCAACCATGAGGCCTTCCTTGACACTCTTCCCCTTTCCCACAAGTAAAAGTGCTCTGTCCCTTATCATATTTCTTATATCATTCCATTTCTTAGCACCCAAACTATTAAAGGGAAGAAAGAAGTATTTGCCTACTCCCCGTCCCCCACCCCTAACCTCCTTTAGAACAGGCTATGTGTAACATCTTAATATCTGTGTTTCTTTAACAACTGATCATATCATGGAGCTGGGTTATCCTCTCATTTTAGAGATGTGGATACTGAGATGACCCAAAGCGGGGAAGCATCTTCCTAAAGTTACATATCTAACAAGTAGCAGAACTGAGATTCAAATTAAGACTATGATTTTCAGTTTATGGTTTTTCACACTTAAATGAAACACAGTACCTCTCAAATGCCCTGGACACAGTCAATGCTACATAGTTATGAAGTAAATTGTTGATTAAATAGCACCTTTCAACATAAAAGGTTTGGAGTTTCTCTTCCAGGCTTAGGAAGTCAGCACAATGCAGTGGAAAGAGGGCTAGGTTTTGAATCAGATGATGACAGTTAGAATCCTAGCTCTGCTATTTACTACCTATGTGTACTTGGGCAAGTTGCTAAACCCCTCTGTGACTCAGTTTTTTCATCAGTAAAATGATGTATTTGAATTCATTGGTGTCTAGGGGCTCTTCCAATTCTAAATCTATGCTCATCACCACTAGCCGATTTTGATGCAAGTATTTGGAATGAAATTGGTTCTAGTGCTAATGTCCTGTCACAAAAAACAATCACTTTTCTATGGGTTCTGGCTGCCATTGCTGGAGCTGGTTGAAGGGAAATGATAAGAGAACTTGGGAAGAGCGGAAAAAATCCCAGCTCCACATGTTTTCTCCATCTCTATCCTCCCTGCCTCCCTATAAAGCCACAAGGGAAAAGACAGCCGTTAACAACCACTGGCAAGTTTGGTGATGTTTTAGACCCTGGGTTAAAGGAGGTTACAATTCAAGCTTAGACCAGCCAAACCTTGGAAAAATATGTCCTTCTAATGAAGTGCAGGCTGGTTTCATTAATTGCATAAAAGCATCACGAGAAATCAAATCAAAGAATTGAGTTTGTGATAGAAGAAACTGGGGGGCTGGGAAGCAGAAAAAGCATCAGACTGAGAGCTGAAGGAGTCTGATAGGTCAGACAGTTTGATCCCTTCATTGTACAGATGAGGAAACAAAGGACCAGGAAGATTAAAAAGGTCAAATTGGCAAAAAAATAGCAGAGCTAGCATTCAAACCCAACTCTCTCCTAATCTGTCTTAATACAAATCCCAAGATCTTTTCACTGAATGATGCTGTCTAGAGACACAAGACCTGATATTGAAACCTAGTTCCACTAGTTTCTGCCTATTGTGACCAATCAGATTCCTCTGGGTCTTTGATTTCCTCATCAGTCAACTGAAGGGATTGCAATAACTATGATATCTGATATGCCTTCTAAATTCTATGATCTTCATGACACTAAACAAAAGGACAACTCCTCTTAGTGACAGGAAAGACCATACATAACAGGAGAGAGATGAGAGGGAGAAATGAAGAGGAAAGAGAAGAGAGAGAAGAGAGAAGAGAGGAGGAGGAGGAGGAGGAGAGAAAAAAAAAACAAGGACCTACAGGTGTCTTAACATAGAGAGATCCTCTATAAGCCTCAGGTTCCTCATCTAGGAAATAGGGATATTGATTTTTGCACTACTAATCTCACAAAGATGTTACAGGGAAAGCACTTTGTAAATCTTAAAGCTCACAGAAATGTGAGCTAATATTACACATGTGTGTATACATGGTGCATATAAGTGTCATGCATGCTATATATGTAAAATTCATATGCAAAATACTATAGGTTGTAAAATTATGCAGGATAAAACACATGTAAACATGTATCAATATTAAAAAACATGGACATCTTTTATAAAATCTAAAGTTTAAACTTAATTGTTTTGAAAAATAATAGCAGCAGAATTTATAGAATAAGTGTAGAATAATGGATAGAGACCTGTTCTTAGACACATACAGGCTATATAGACAAGACACTTAACCTCTCACCTCCTCTAGGCAACACTCCAAGACTTCAATTTGCAGAACAATTGTTGATTACAGTGGAACAGGAACTTTCTTAACTTAAGGAGTTTGCTATACCAATGAAATACTAGGACTGGATCTACCTCCATACTCCATTCCACAGCCTATATCACCGCTCCACCCCCCAAAACACCACACACATATATAAACTACACATACATAGCATGTGATGGTTTATAAAGCATCTTCCTCCCAACCCTCTTGCAAGATAGGTAGGATAAGCATTATTTTCATTTCACCGCTAAGGAAACAGTCTCAGAGAGGTTAAATGACTCATGCAAAGTCACACAGCTAGTAAATGTCAGAGCGGGAAGCTGAATCCAGGTTTCCAGTCCAGTTCTTTCTAAAACACTGCCTTTTTTTCTAAAATGAAAAAGGAAAGAGATTTGCTTTCCTACTCATTATTGACAAACTTAGCTGGTTGTGGTTATTGCCTGTGCAGAACTGACTCTAACTCTTAGGAATTCCTGGTGTCTGGGAAATGGGTATCTTAAGGAGATGGTTTTATATACACAATGCATGGGAAGCAATTGAAGGGGAACAAGTATATATATATATATATATATATATATATATATATATATATATATAT
>NW_020954619.1:43954060-43959103 GCF_900497805.2 Vombatus ursinus | reverse complement strand
ATATATATATATATATATATATATATATATATATATATATATATATAGTGGCTATTGTACAGAACTAAACAAATCACTACTATGGTTTTCTTAGCTCTAGAACCCTGGGCTCTAAAGGCAAACTATTTTAACAGGAAATTTTGCTTTTCTACTGTCTGAAAAAGGAACACATGAATAACGCAACAAACTCATTAGGCTAAAAATTAGCTAAATGGGATAATATTTCTATGATTCTGAAAGGGGATGGAATGTCGGAAGGCAGGCGTATATTTTTAAATTGCTATCTACCAAACTTCATTAGGGCTAGTCTGATCGTTAGCTGGGAGATCATTAAGGCTTCATTTCTTACATCTGTTGAACATGATGGCTTTTAGGGCGGACTTGCACACAGCATTAGATACATTTGAGATACTCTACATATTTATGTGTGGGATTGAACAGAATCCATCTGATATTTAATACTGCTAAAAACAAATGCTAGCCTTGTCATATCTCTCTAACACTACTCTTCCCTCTGACACTGAATCTTTTTTTTTTTTGGAAGTTTTATTACTGGATTTTGCTTTTACGTGAAAAACATTTGCAGATCACTCCCACTTTGTGAGATCTATTTTACAAAATAAAACAATTAAATTAAATTAATATAATTAAGGTAACCTCATCTTTAAGTACATGCAACATTCTAGATCTGTAACACTCCTCCAACCTCTATTTTCTCTCCCTCCCATTCCAATGGGGGAAAAAAGAAATGATTTTAATTTAACAAATGTGCATAGTAAAGCAAAACAATTGTCTCAATGACTATACAAAACCAATGTCTGTCTGTCTGTCTGTCTGTCTCTCTCTCTCTCGCCCCACACATATATATGTCACAATTTGCACCCTGTATCTTTCACCTCTCGGTTACAGAAAGCATGTTTCACTATTCATCCTCTGGAATCAAAAATGGTCATTTTAGTGATCGTAGTTCTTAGAGCTTTCAAAGTTTGCTTCGATGGCATTATTATTGTATAAACTGTTCTCCAGGTTCATTTTTATAGTATTGATGTTATGGTATAAATTCCTCTTTGAGTTCTGCTCACTTCATTCTGTACCAATTCACATAAGTCTTTCCATATCTCTTTGAAATCATCTACTTCCTCATTTTAATAACACAATAGTTCATCACATTCATACACAACTTATTCAGCCATTCTTCAATTGATAGACATCTTAGTTGTTAGTTCCTAGTTTTTTGCCACTACAAAAAGAGTTGATATAAATATCTTTGTATGTACAGAACCTTTTCCTCTTTTTTTGATCAATTTTGGGTATAGGCCTAGCAGTGTTATAGCTGGGTCAAAGGGAACATTCTGTTTGGTAACTTTTTACGTATAATTACATACTGTTTTCTTGAATTATTGAATTCATTAATAGGTTCACCAACAGTCAGCACATTAATGTGCCTATTTTTCACACAGCCTTTCCAACGTTTATCATTTTCCTTTTTTTTCTTTTTTTCACACTGATGGTGTAAAGTGAAATCTCAGAACTGCTTTAATTTCTCTAATTAATAGTAATTTGGAACATTTCTTCATGTGACTGTAGATAGGCTGAGTTTCTTCCCTTGAGAACTTCATGTTCTTATCCATAGATTATATTTATTAATTGAGGAATGGCTTTATTCTTATGAATCTGAATCAATTCCATATATGTTTATATATACATTTTGAAAATGAGACCTTTATCAGTGAAATTTGCTGTAAAAAAAATTCCCAGTTAGTTATTTCCATTTTAATCTTAGTTTTATTAGATTTGTTTGTATGACCCTTTCAAAGAATGATGGGATCACAGATTTGCAGCTAAAAGCAATCATAAGCAAACACATAGTCAAACTTCCACATTTGACAGATTAGGAAACTGAGGCTTAAACAGATTAGGTGACAAACTTGCTCATGGCCATATAGGTACTCCAGGATTTGAACCCCAAAATTGCATTCTACTCACTGCCCCACATTGCCTTTTCTAATTTTCATGTAAAGTAGAAATAATGGAATTATAATTAACAATCACAATATCAACAATCTTGCATTCATACAGCATTTTAGTGTTTACAAAGCACGTCCTGTGACATATAGGCAGGCAGTGCAAGTATTATATCCATTTTACTGTTAAAGAAACTGAGGCTCAATCAGGTAAAGTGACTTTTCTTAAGGTCACATTGCTAACAAATGGCAGAACTGGGGCACAGACCCAGAGCTTATATTATCCATGCTGGCCCTTTTCATTATCCAACACTGTCTTAGCTGCTCACTTACAGAATTACAAGTTGGATCATACTTTAAAATCTCTCAGCAGTTCAGTAAATGCTTTCAGCTTTGTAGCTTCCATTGCAAACTATCCTACTACTTTATCTAATATTATCCACTGTATTATTTTGCCATTACTACATTATCAAAAAATCATACATGATCAGAGCAGGAAAGGACCTTTGAGGTCATCTAGTTCTAGCATCATTTTATCAGTAAAGCAGCTGGCACAAAGGGATGTAAAGTGATTTCCCTACAGTCACACAGCAATTTAATGGTGACATTGATGCTATAACCTAAGACTCCAGATTCTTATACTATATAGTGCTCCTTTTTATGTCATATTTCCTGTTTTATGTTCAGAATCATGGTTAGTAACTCAAGTGGAATTATTATCAGAGAATGCCTTCCTAGAAACACATACACTTTGAATGATCAGTGGTTTCCTATGGTATGGAGAACAAACTCCCTTATCCTTCTACTTTTCTTTCAGGCTACACTTCCCTAAACATGCAATATTCTGGACAAGAGACCCCCTGTCTCTAAACATGCCCTGCACTATCATACCTCCAAGTCTATTGGTCGGCAGTGCTCCCACTGCCTGAATCCTCTTCAAACATCTCAAAGACTGTCTCTTGGAAGAGAGGTTAGACTTGTTAGGTCTGCCTCTTGGGACTAAGCAGAAGAGCAATGGATTCAAGTTGCCTGGAAGCAAATTTTGACTTAATAAAAGGAAAAGCATTTCTAATAAGTTGAGCTATCCCACAATGGAATGAATTATCTTGGTAAGTAGAGTTCTCCTCCTACCCCACAACACACACACCAGGACTTTATCCAAATGTTTTCTGATTACATTTTGCATGTCAGGTAAGACAAAGAGAAAATTCTTGTTCAGGTATAATTTGGACTTCATGACCAACTCTGAGGTCCCTTCCAGCTCCAAAATTCTGAGGTACTTTGGACGTTGTCTCTCTACTCCTTCAGCCTACTGAATTGTTATTTCCTTTAAAATTCCACCCAGATGCCACTGCCTATTGGGAACAACATTTCCCCTTGGTCTTAATTCAATACTGCTTTGCACCTCTCTGATTCATTTATTATCCAATATTTTGCATTACTGGCATCTGTGTTTGTGTATTATTCTCATCTCCCAGAGGCCCCATCACAATTCTCTGTACATAGTAAGTTTTTCATTTTTGTTAAATAAGTCATAAGGCAACATAAAGTAAGTATTGATCGAACTCTAGGAGTTCAGGGGAGGGAATGATTACTGTAGGCTACCGCATGCAAAGAAGGCTTCATGGAGAAAGTATGTTTTAGAGAACTCCAATTTAAGTATGCTGGAAGAATAGGGGAGGTCATCCCAAGAATTCCCAAAGTTGAGAGATAAAAGGGTCATTAGGAATAGTCAAGCTTATCTTGAACCCTCAGAGCCCATCATCCTTTCCCTTGGCAACTTGGCTACCCCACAGGCACAAAAACTGGGCCTTTCAGCTTTATTATCCACTAATGAGATCATCATAGATTTCTATCATCATCTTATCTGAAACACAATAATTCCATAAGCAGGAGAAAATAATGACCCCAATGCAGAACTTCAAACAGTGATGGCATTTCATGATGATTGGGCAATTATCGCAATTAATAGCTAGATGGAGCAATGCTTTAAATGTTGCTCTTGGAGTTAGGAACAGTTGAGTTTGAATCCTGCTCAGACATTTAATAGTTTTGTAACCCTGGACAAATTACTTAACCACTTGCTACCTCAGTTTCCTCACCTATAAAATTAGTGATAATAATAACACCTACCTACCTCACAGGGTTATCATGAGGATCATATGAAATAACACATAAAAAAGTTCTTTTTTTTAATCTTAAAGCAGTATAATATTAGCTATCACTATTATTATCACCATCTCAGGTGAGTTTCAGTCAATAGGACAGCAAAAGTTATGACCTATTAATCTTCCTCATGTACCCATCTAGTCCTAAAGAGTTTCTTTGTCCTGTTCTCTGGGCCAAAAACAAGATGATTTCATAGAATTATATTATCTCAAGAAAGGAGCTTACACAACTCTGAGGTGCCACATCACACCTATCAGATTGGCTAACATGACAAAAGGGGAAAATGATAAATGTTGGAGAAGATGTGGGAAAATTGGAATACTAATGCATTATTGGTGGAGTAGTAAATTGATCCGATCATTCTGGAGAGCAATTTGGAACTATGGCCAAAGGGCTATAAAATTGTGCATATCCTTTGACTCAGCAATACTACTTCTTGGTCCGTAACCCAAAGAGATCACAAAAAATGGAAAAGGACTCACATGTACAAAAAAATTTATAATTCTTTTTGTGGTGGAAAAGAATTGGAAATTGAGGGGAATTTCCCTATCATTTTGGGAAAAGCTAAACAAGTTGTGTTATATGAATGTAATGGAATACTATTGTTGCATAAGAAATGATGAGCAGGCAGACTTCAGAAAAACCTGGAAAGACTTACATGAACTGATGCTGAGTGAAATGAGCAGAACCAGGAGAATATTGTACATAGTAACAGCAACATTGTGCGATGACCAACTTTGATAGACCTAACTCTTCTCAGCAATACAAAGATCTAAGATAATTCCAAGACTCATGATGGAAAATGCTATCCACATCTAGAGAAAGAGCTACAGAGTCTGAATGCAGATCAAAGCATACTATTTTCTCTCTCTCTCTCTCTCTCTCTCTCTCTCTCTCTCTCTCTCTCTCT